>NC_091159.1:54253545-54293545 GCF_040958095.1 Procambarus clarkii
GCTCAAGACTCTTAATCATGGGCGATTTCAACCATGGAAAGATAGACTGGGAGAATGGGGACCCACATGGTGGTGCAGATACGTGGAGAGCTAAACTCTTGGAAGTACCAACAAGAAACTTTCTGAGATAACATGTCAGGGAACCCACATGAATGAGAGGCAATGACGAACCAGCTAGACTCGACCTGATATTCACTTTGATTGAGTCAGAAATAAGGGAAGTCAAATTTGAAGCCTACATACGAATGAGTGACCACAGTGTATTGACATTTGAGTATCTGGTAGAGGTAGGGATAACCTATCCAAGGGAACTTCCTAATGGGAATACCATGGGAAACAGAACTCAAAGAGAAGACTGTACAGGATATGACGGACTATGTCACTCAGGAGTGCCAGGAAGCTGTAGACAGGTTTATCCCGGTCCCAAAGGAGAAAAAACGAAAAGCAACAGAAGAATCCATGGTTTAACCAGGAATGTAAGGTAGCAAAGCAACTGAGCAAAAGATCATGGAGAAACTACAGGAATAACAGAACACCAGAGAGCAGGGAGAGATACCAGAGGGCCAGAAATGTGAGGCCCTCTCCTTCCCTCAGAGTGAGGAGGGAAGGAGAGAGGCAGTATGGAAATGACTTTGCGAGTAAAATCAAGATCCAACCAAAGCTGCTCCACAGCCACATCAGGAGGAAAACAGCAGTGAAGGAACAAGTGATGAAACTGAGAAAAGAGGAGAACAGATACACAGAGAATGACAAGGAGGTGTGTGAAGAACTCAACAAGAGGTTCCAGGAGGTCTTCACAATAGAACAAGGAGAAACCCCTGCACTAAATGAGGAGGAGGCAAACCAAGGAACCTTGGAGGAATTTGATCTCACCAGTGATGAGGTCAAAAGAAATCTGTTGGAGCTGAATGTGACAAAGGCTGTTGGGCCTGACAGAATCTCACCATGGACACTAAAGGAAGGTGCAGAAACACTAAGTGTGCCACTCTCTATGATGTATAACAGGTCACTGGAAACAGAAGACATACCGGAAAGTTGGAAGACAGCTAATGTAGTCCCACTATACAAGAAGGGTGACAGGCAAGAGGCACTGAACTACAGGCCAGTTTCCCTAACTTGTATACCATGCAAGGTGATGGAGAAGATCGCGAAGAAAAGGCTCGTAGAGCATCTGGAGGGAAATAGCTTTGTAACACACCACCAGCATGGGTTCAGAGATGGTGAATCGTACCTCACAGGTTTAATAGAATTCTATAACCAAGCAACACAAATTGGGCAAGACAGAAAAAGGTGGGCAGACTGCATTTTCTTGGACTGTCAGAAAGCCTTTGACACAGTACCCCGTAAAAGGCTGTTACAAAAGTTGGAGCAACAGCCAGGAGTAAAAGGTAAGGTGCTCCAGTGGATAAGGGAGTATCTAAGCAACAGGAAACAGCGAGTAACGGTGAGGGGGGAGACAACAGAGAGGCGAGATGTCACGAGCAGAGTCCCACAGGACTCCTTACATGGACCTATTCTGTTTCTAATATATGTAAATGATATTCCGGAGGGTATAGACTCATTCCTCTCAATGTTTGCTGATGATGCAAAAATTATGAGGAGAATCGTGACAGATGAAGATAGACAGAGACTACAGGACGACCTGGACAAACTGGCGGAATGGTCTAGAAAATGGCTACTAAAGTTCAACTCAGGAAAATGTAAAGTACTGAAATTAGGCGAAGGGAGCAGAAGGCTGAACACAAGGTATCATCTGGAAGGTGAAATCCTGCAAGAGTCAAATAGAGAGAAAGATCTAGGGGTTGATATCACACCGAACCTGTCCCCAGAAGCCCACATCTAAAGGATATCATCAGCGGCATATGTTAGACTGGCCAACATAAGAACTGTCTTTAGAAACTTGTGTAAGGAATCGTTCAGGACCCTGTATACCACTTATGTCAGACCAATCCTGGAATGTGCAGCTCCAGCCTGGAGTCCATACCTAGTTAAATACAAGACAAAGTTAGAGAAGATTCAGAGGTATTCCACCAGACTCGTCCCGGAACTGAGAGGTATGAGCTACGAGGAAAGGCAAAGGGAGCTGAACCTCACGTCCCTAGAAAAACAGAAGAGTAAGGGGAGACATGATAACCACCTATAAAATTCTCAGGGGAATTGACAGGGGGTGGACAAAGACAAACTCTTCAGCACGGGTGGAACACGAACAAGGGGACACAGGTGGAAACTTAGTACCAAATGACCCACAAAGACATTAGAAAGATTTTTTTCAGTGTCAGAGTGGAATGCATTAGGCAGTGATGTGGTGGAGGCTGACTCCATACACAGTTTCAAATGTAGATATGATAGAGCCCAATAGGCTCAGGAACCTGTCCGACCTGAATGGGGGCGCCGGTGGCTGTGTGGACAGCACGCTGTACATGTAATCCTGTGGCCCGGGTGTGATTCCTGGCGCCGGCGAGAAACAAAAACAGGCAGAGTTTCTTTCACCCTGATGCCTCTGGTTCCTAGCAGTAAATAGGTACCTGGGAGTTAGACAGCTGTCATGAGCTGCTTCCTGGGTGTGGGTGTATGAGGAAAATGAATAGTTAGTTAGTAGTGAGTAATAGTTGATTAATTGACAGTTGAGAGGCGGGCCGAAAGAGCAGAGCTCAACCCCCGCAAGCACAATTAGGTGAATACAACTAGGTGCATACCAGTTGATTGACAGTTGAGAGGCGAATGCAGTACTGTCTAACTTAAGTATACCTAAACTGATATAAATAATAACTAAAGTAATCATTCAGATATATCATTCAACCCGTCCTTCTAAGGTTTCCCAACGTCAAGAAACTATCGTACTAAAGTCCCCCCTTTACCATAACCTGCCAGAGGACCCAAAACAGAAAACGGGACAGTACGTCACTTTCGCCAGCCGCTTCCATTTTCTAGTACGACAGTTTTTGGCCTTAGGCAGAGTATACGTCAAAATGCGACGTGCAATTAGGAGGACGGGTTGGGCATGCACAATAGGTCCTGTGTATAACATACAGACAGGTCCAGTGTATAACATACAGACAGGTCCAGTGTATAACATACAGACAGGTCCAGTGTATAACATACAGACAGGTCCTGTATATAACATACAGACAGGTCCTGTGTATAACATACAGACAGGTCCTGTGTATAAGATACAGACAGGTCCAGTGTATAACATACAGACAGGTCCAGTGTATAACATACAGACAGGTCCTGTGTATAACATACAGACAGGTCCAGTGTATAACATACAGACAGGTCCTGTGTATAACATACAGACAGGTCCAGTGTATAACATACAGACAGGTCCTGTGTATAACATACAGACAGGTCCTGTGTATAACATACAGACAGGTCCTGTGTATAACATACAGACAGGTCCAGTGTATAACATACAGACAGGTCCAGTGTATAACATACAGACAGGTCCTGTGTATAACGTACAGACAGGTCCTGTATATAACATACAGACAGGTCCTGTGTATAACATACAGACAGGTCCTGTGTATAACATACAGACAGGTCCTGTATATAACATACAGACAGGTCCTGTGTATAACATACAGACAGGTCCTGTGTATAACATACAGACAGGTCCAGTGTATAATAACGTGTTCCATGTAAATCTTTCGTGAAATTTTATTTTAGTCTGATCAACAAAGGAAAAAAATATGGTGTTACCCAACATAATTGTCACACTTGGCAACAGACCAGCGCCTTGTCTCATCATTACTCAACTGGTAACTTGAATATATGAGAGAGAGAGAGAGAGAGAGAGAGAGAGAGAGAGAGAGAGAGAGAGAGAGAGAGAGAGAGAGAGATGTATCCTGTTCTGGTGTGTGAAAAATAATTTAATTATATGTATATATATATATATATATATATATATATATATATATATATATATATATATATATATATATATATATATATATATATATGTCGTACCTAGTAGCCAGAACTCACTTTTTAGCCTACAATGCAAGGCCCAATTTGCCTAATAAGCCAAGTTTTCATGAATTAATATATTTTCTCTAATTTTTTTCTTATGCAATGATAAAGCAACCTATTTCATTATGTAAGAGGTCAATTTTTTTTTATTGGAGTTAAAATTAACGTAGATATATGACCGAACCTAACCAACCCTACCTAACCTAACCTAACCTATCTTTATAGGTTAGGTTAGGTTAGGTAGCCGAAAAAGTTAGGTTAGGTTAGGTTAGGTAGGTTAGGTAGTCGAAAAGCAATTAATTCATGAAAACTTGGCTTATTAGGCAAATCGGGCCTTGCATAGTAGGCTCAGAAGTGAGTTCTGGCTACTAGGTACGACATATATATATATATATATATATATATATATATATATATATATATATATATATATATATATATATATATATATATATATATATATATATATATAGGGATGAAACCACAGCCCAAGCACTGAGAGAAAAACACCCCGTCAGGGCCTTAGGTGGACCTCCCCCACAGGTCAGGCTCGCCCCTAATCAGGAACCTCTCGTCCTCCGGGAGTCAGAGGTTTATAAAGCTATCGTTTCATTTCCCCCGGGCTCCTCAGGAGGCTACACAGGGGTAAGACCTCAACATGTGAAGGAAATGGTGAACCCTGTTCTTGGCCCAGCTGCAGAAGCGCTCCTGACAGAAATCACAACGTTTGTCAACAACTGCCTCGCCGGGTTAATCCCTGATGAAATCAAACCATTCTTCTTTGGTGCATCCCTATGTGCCCTCAAAAAGAAGGGGGGAGGAATCAGACCCATTGCCGTTGGTAATACCCTTCGCCGCCTAGTTGCAAGGGCTGCTGTCAGAAGTATCCGAACGGAAGCAGCCACCATGCTGCAACCCAACCAGCTGGGGTTTGGCGTCCCCCAAGGCTGTGAAGCAGCGGCTCATGCTGCACGAGCCTACATTAGCTCTCTTACTGAAGACCAGGCAGTAGTAAAATTAGATTTTAAAAACGCTTTCAACTCGGTCAAAAGGGAAGCAATCCTCACTGCAGTCCAGGAACATTGCCCAAGCATTCTCCCGTTTGTGTCAGCAGGCTACAGCAAAGACTCAACCCTCCTGTTTGGCAAACATGAAGTCACCTCAGCAGAGGGAATTCAACAGGGTGACCCACTTGCACCGTTCCTCTTTTGCATAGCGGTTCGAGAAATTACAACCAGACTGTCCAGCGAGCTCAACATCTGGTTCCTGGATGATGGCACTCTGGCAGGCACACAAGATTCCCTGCTAGAAGATTTACAGCTGGTGAAGACACGGGGGGAGTCCATGGGTCTCGTTCTTAGCCCCTCCAAGTGCGAAATTATTGCATCTAGTGAAGTAATCATTAGAGCAGTGAAATCAGTTCTACCAGAAGCCTCAGTCGTTAAACCTACCGACAGCACACTACTCGGAGCACCTCTGGGCCACAATGCCATTGCTGCAGTCCTTGACGAAAAGTTTAGAGACCTAAAGAGGATGGAAGAGAGAATTGGGGACTTGGACTCCCACGATGCCCTCTACCTTCTCACAAAGTGCCTTACCCTGCCCAGGCTAACATACTTCTTAAGGTGTGCACCAACTTTTGGCAACCCACTTCTAAATCAATATGATGAGCTCCTCAGGTCAATATTCAGGAAGGCGCTCAACCTAGATTTAGATGACAGTCAGTGGGACCAAGCAACACTACCAGTGAGATTTGGAGGGATAGGCATACGAAAGGCAACTGAGGTAGCACTGCCAGCATTCTTATCCTCATGTACAGCAGCCAACGAATTGGTAGGGCAGATCCTACCAGAGCGTATGAGAGAGACAGCGGGAACTCATGATCAAACGTTCATCGAAGCAGCCAGACAATGGGACACCATTGCACACCCTCAACCCCGACCACAAGTCCCAAAAGACCACAAGCAGGCCCACTGGGATAGCCCCATAATGGAAAAGACTGTCACAGCAATGATTGACAACGCTGATGCTGAAAACAAAGCCCGCCTCCTAGCGGTAACAGCACCCCACGCCGGGGATTTTTTATTTGCTGTGCCCAATGCAGCCCTGGGAACTCGCCTCAGTCATGACGCTCTCCGCATTGGAGTTGCCCTTCGCCTTGCCGCCCCCATCCTCACTGAACATAGGTGCATCTGCGGAACTGCGATGGCAGACCAATATGGTCGTCATGGTCTGGTATGTCGTAAATCACAAGGTAAAATTGCAAGACATGAAGAAGTCAACGACATCATCAAGAGGAGCCTCGCCACAGCCCGCTGCCCGGCACAAAGAGAACCACACTTATCCAGACCTAACGACCCTCAGAAGCGCCCTGATGGGGTCACCTTGCTACCTTGGAAGGATGGTAAGCAAGTGGTATGGGACTACACGTGCGCTGCCACACTGGCCAGTACCTACCTCCACTACAGCACACGTGAAAGCGGTGGTGCTGCTTCTTTCAGGGAATCGCAGAAAATTATTAAATACAGAGGTCTAGCACACTGCTACAGCTTTGTTCCGATCGGCTCGGAGACCCTCGGTTCGTGGGGAAAATGTGCATTGAAGTTCCTGAAGGAATTGGGGGACAAATTGATCAGCGCTACAAAAGACCAGAGAGCAAAAAGTTTCTTGTTCCAGCGCCTCAGTGTTGCGATTCAGAGGGGAAATGCCTGTTGCGTCTTGGGCACTAGTCCAACTTCAGAGGAATTCGAAGAAGTGTTTGACTTGCAACAATGATTGAACCCGTCTGTGACATTCATCAATGTTTCCCATTGTTGTGTTCTTCAAGAGATCCATAACCTTTAAGCACCTTTTTGCATTATTATTTTTGTATCAACCCATGTATATCTTGTAACCATCAAATGCATAATAAAGCACAAAAAATATTCAAGGAAGGGGGTGGTAGGAGAAAAGCACACAGAAACTGTATTGGAGGGGATCTAAACATTCCCTCTAATGCGTTATGCGTGGTTTCCTCCGAGGCTATGGGTCCCCCTTCTTCCAGCTAGAGGTGGTACTCCCTTCCTATATTTATATAAAATATATATATATATATATATATATATATATATATATATATATATATATATATATATATATATATATATATATATATATATATATATATATATATATATATATACTATCCGAGTGCCGGCGGTGGGGTGGTTCAAATAGCCTCGGCTATCACCTCATTTTGTCCGGTCGTGATGGTCGTGTGGATTAAGGCGTCTTGTACATACCAGTTGCGTTGCTCCTGGGAGTATGGGTTCGAGTCACTTCTGGGGTGTGAGTTTTCAGTTGCATATTGTCCTGGGGACCATTCAGGCTTGTTCGCATATATATATATATATATATATATATATATATATATATATATATATATATATATATATATATATATATATATATATATATATATATATATATATATATCTCCCGTTTTCCACAGCTATTTTATTTATTTTGCAATGCTTTCATTGCATAGTTACAATCACTGAAATATTCACCTGAGTCTTGGCTTTGTTGCTGTTGACTTTTCCCGTTCTGAGTACATACTCAAATGTTGTAAACAAACTTGACCTAACATAAGCCTACTCCTCCTTTATCTTTTTTTCACATACTTTTCCCATTCTTTCTCCTATTATTACACCTTACCTTCTGTACCTTTTGCCTCGCTTTTATCTTCTAAGATTTCCATCTCCTTACCTCTCTCTCTTGCCTAACTAATGCCCTCGTCTCATCACAATCGACCTGACTCAATTTCTAGTCTGTGGTTTGGTCAACATTCACAATCACATATTCCCCAAGTGTCATGTATTCAACGTTTTAAAAAACGTTCACATGACTTTGTCATCGTTAGTGTTTTGTTAAAGTTGGTTTTAAACTCATCTACTTAGGCGAATTCCATATATCTAGTTTTCCCACGTAAAATATATAAAATTGACCAGAGAACGGTAGAATTCCCAGGTAGCCGACTGGGTCCCCAGATCTAAAGACCAACCCCTCGTCTATATTTACACCCGCTATATTTTGCATTCATAAATCTCTGATATTTAGTTACCCCTTAAAGTGACTATGAGTCCATACAAAATCTTGTAGCCTCGTCCTATTTTCTCTCGCTTTCAAAACAACTTTAAATCGTATATTGGTCCGTCTAATTACCAAAAACTACCACATACTACACACGCTTCAGAAAACTTCCTGGCAATACGTTAGTAATGAATAAATATGATATATTAAGTTAGGCTGACCTAACCTAACCTAACCTAACCTATCCTAACCTAACCTAACCTAACCTAACTTAACCAATCCTAACCTAACCTAACCGAAGCTTGGAACGTCGACTTGATTTGGCGTCACCAGCTTTTTATTTTCGTCTAATTTCTTCATAAAAAGATACTTTTCAGATTAAAATTATGTTTTTTCGTGTTGTACATTCAGCACCAACATTATAATGAGTAAATATATCATATTTATTCATTACTAACGTATTGCCAGGAAGTTTTCTGAAGCGTGTGTAGTATGTGGTAGTTTTTGGTAATTAGACGGACCGTCGTATATTAGTATTAATATATGTAATATTTTATTGCTGTTGACTGAACATTGCATCATTCCAGCTTTACTGTGAGAAATAATAAGTAATAAAATAAGGTGAATTATGTTATTTTAATTTAACTTTGCAAGTGTCGTAAGTTTAATGTTGATAATATCTAAGGTTGGAGTATTTTGGCTGTTTAAAAGTGAGACTGTTTTGTTTTCTCATCAAATCAGTTAAACATATTTTGTTTTCATTCACCGCTGAGTAAACTCATCGTGTTTTCATTCACCGCTGAGTAAACTCATCGTGTTTTCATTCACCGCTGAGTAAACTCATCATGTTTTCATTCACCACTGAGTAAACTCATCATGTTTTCATTCACCACTGAGTAAACTCATCATGTTTTCATTCACCACTGAGTAAACTCATCGTGTTTTCATTCACCACTGAGTAAACTCATCGTGTTTTCATTCACCACTGAGTGAACTCATCGTGTTTTCATACACCACTGAGTGTCAGAATTTGTGTATCACTGCCAAAACGGTTTGGTTACATGAGCCGTATTAAAGCTGTATTAATTTATTGTTGTCAATAGTATTATTTTTGTGAAGGCAACTGTTTGGGCCGATGTTGTTGTTGTTGTTGTTTTAGATTTAGCTACTCAGAACGAAATGTAGCACGGGCTATGGTGATCCCGTAATTGGTCCGATTGATTGATTGATGAAGATTAAGCCACCCAAAAGTGGTCTGATTCAGCCCCTTGTATATATATATATCAACCAGCGAGGTGTGGTGGTGTGGTGTGAGGCCTGGTCGAGGGGGGGGTGTACAACAAAAAGGAGGCCTGGTCGAGGACCGGGCCGCGGGGACGCTAAGCCCCGAAATCATCTCAAGGTAAGGTGGTGTGGTTATCTTCTTGAGGTTATCTTGAGATGATTTCGGAGCTTAGCGTCCCCGCGGCCCGGTCCTCGACCAGGCCTCCTTTTTGTTGTACACCCCCAGGAAGCAGCAGCCCGTAGCAGCTGTTTAACTCCTAGGTACCTATTTACTGCTAGGTGAACAGGGGGCATCAGGGTGAAAGAAACTCTGCCCATTTGTTTCCGCCTCCACCGGGGATCGAACCTGGAGCCTCAGGACTACAAATTTGTAGCGCAGTCCACTCAGCTGTCAGTCAGGCCCCTACACATCAATGTAGTGGTGTATTGTGGTGTGGTAGTGTGGTAGTAAGGTGGTGTACTCACCTATTTGTACTTGCGGCGGGGTTGAGCTTTGGCTCTTTGGTCTCGCCTCTCAACTGGTGTCAACTGGCGTGGTGTGGTGGTGTGTGGTGGTGTATTGTGGTGTTGTGGTGTGAGGCAGGAACCAGAGGACGAGGAATAACACCTCGAGGCGCCAAGACAAGCCTCGCTGGAGTGCACCAGGACCTCAGCTACACACACACACACATCCTCACTCACACGCCCGCGAGTCCAGAACCTCACTACCTGGCCCGCAGAACCTGTCCCCTGACTTCAGTGCTGCCTTACCTCCTGTGGAGGTCCCCTCCTCCCCCCCCCCCCCTTCCACCCTCTCCCCCAGCCCCACCAGTAGCCTCGTCCCTCGACCCACCCGTCCACCTGTCTACCATTCTCTCCTGACAACAACACATCTTTTCCTTCTATCGGAGTTCATCAACATTTCTTCTGTGCCTCTTTCGTCCTTCAACTCTTCCTTCTCTCTTCCTTCTCTCTTCCTTCTTCTTTATCAAAGTTGCTATGAAGGTCAAACTAAATTTCCTGCCGAGAATGGAAGCTATAAGTATATATATTTTTTTGTTATGTTCTTGGGGACAGGAAGCCTGTGTTTACAGCCGTGGAGGCCCCGCTAGGCCAGCTAGCTGCTTGGCCTTCATGGATGCCGCCCACCACAACAGTTGCCTAACTCCCGGCCAGCTATTTTACTGCAAGAGGCATCAGGTGAAAGGAAACATGCCCAAGTGTTTCCGTCCCGTCCAGAAGGTTAGGCCACCTGGAAATGGATGCAGATTCTAACTAGCTCGCGTAGTGATAACAACAGTGCCCATAACTCCGTGGTGTAGTGGTCTACACCACCAGTCTACACCACCCGTCTCCGTGGTGTAGTGGTAAGACACTCGCCTGGCGTTCCGCGAGCGCTTTGTCATGGGTTCGTATCCTGGCCGGGGAGGATTTACTGGGCGCAAATCCTTAACTGTAGCCTCTGTTTAACTCAACAGTAAAATGTGTACTTGGTTGTAACAACGATTCTTCGCGGCAGGGATCGTATTCCAGGGACCTGCCCGAAACGCTACGCGTACTAGTGGCTCTACAAGAATGTAACAACTCTTGTATATATCTCAAAAAAACTAACTAACCCTAGTGATTACAGCAATGACTAACTAACCCTCATTAGAAGAGTAGCAGTTATAAGCTTAACAACAGTAAGGTATAATTGTTAAAGTTATTTTGTACAACATTTCTCCATTTGAGTTTTATTGGACTTTTCCTCCTCTCAGCGTCTTCGGAGGCAGAGGAAAAGCTGAATGCATGTTGCTGTTGTCATAGAGTCAGCTACTCGGAACAAGTTCCAAGTAGCTAGGACTTACCTGCGTAGGTAAGTAAGTAGTAGGTAGGACTTACCTACCACAAGAGCGGTGCTGTGTGTGTTGTGAAAAGTGAATGCAAATCAACCATCATAATATATTCCTGTCAGGTAGGAAGAGGTAAGGTGAGGTCGCTTAGCGGTCCAGGAGACTACTGGCTCTATACTCGTCCTGCACTCTCATTGGTCGACTGGGTCAGTTGGCGTGGTGTCAAATGGCAGTTCAAGGTTTGTCTTATAGGTGGCAAGACGTGACGAAATATTCCCCGGCTGTTGGTCACTGGAGAGCTTGATGTCAAGATGTTGTTGTTGTTGTTATAGATTAAGCTACTCGGAACAAGTTCCAAGTAGCACGGGCTATGGTGAGCCCGTAACTTACCTGGCACAGGAGCGGGGCAAGTAGCAGCTCATAGTGACAGGAGGGTTGCTTAGTCCCTCCTCTGGCTCAAATATACATAAAGTCTTTCTATATTAGGGAGCCGGTCGGCTGAGCGGACAGAACACTGGACGCGTGATCCTGTGATCCCGGGTTCGATCCCGGGCGCCAGCGAGAAACGATGGGCAGAGTTTCTTTCACCCTGATGCCCCTGTTGCCTAGCATTAAATAGGTACCTGGGAGTTAGTCAGCTGTCACGGGCTGCTTCCTGGGGGTGGAGGCCTGGTCGAGGACCGGGCCGCGGGGACACTAAAGCCCCGAAATTATCTCAAAATCTCAAGATATACTCTAATATAATCATATTTTTCACACCTAGCATATAACAATGCTCACCAGCTATGACAGGTTGATATAACTTTTGATGCTGTGTTAGGCGCCTACTTTATGCTATTACGGCCTTAGTATGAATAGCAGAAATTTGATGTTAATTTTCCCGAGGTCAGTGATGGCGCATATATTGCTATAAGAAAAACATTGTTATGAAATTATTGTTTTCAAACTATTTAGTTAGGGGAGGGGGGGGGGGGGGGTAGCCAGCGGGCAGTGTCAAAAATTGTCATGGAGTTCAGACCGTGACCCTGGCACGCGGTTCCCTCTTGAATCATGGCGACCCCGACCACCCTATGTCCGTCCCCTACCCCAGACCAGTCTCCCTGCAAAGTTGGATGAGGCTACACCTAAGCGTCTGGCCTCCAACCTTGGACAGGGAGACAGATAGATAGGTAAACAGACAGGCTGACGGACACAGACATTCTATCTTATTGTATAGATATATAGAGAACCAGAGAGAGAGAGAGAGAGAGAGAGAGAGAGAGAGAGAGAGAGAGAGAGAGAGAGAGAGAGAGAGAGAGAGAGAGAGAGAGAGAGAGAGAGAGAGAGAGAGGGAGAGGGAGAGAGAGGGGGGGGGGAGAGAGAGAGAGAGAGAGAGAGAGAGAGAGAGAGAGAGAGAGAGAGAGAGAGAGAGAGAGAGGGAGAGAGGGGGGGGGGGGGAGAGAGAGAGGGAGAGAGAGGCTGAACTAAAGAAAAGAAAAGTTTCCTTTCTAAGACTGCTCATAGTCGACCAGATAGAGCGTCGGTCTCTCACACGTAGTGTCCAGGGTTCGAGACCCCAAACAACCCAGGTGAAGGTACTGAACTAAAGGCTACCAACCACAACAACCAGTCTGTGTCGTCGTGTCGTCTCCCGCACACACTCACTCACCTGGCGACTCTCACCCTGGCAGGAACCGGAGCTGAGAGGCAGGCCGTCGAGGTCAGATCTCAGAGGTAGAGAAACTTCCTCATGTTCAGGCTAGGAAGATGAGGAAGTTTCTGAGACTGTTTCTCAGCCTCCTCCTGAGGCTCTGAGAAACAGCCTCCCCCTGAGGCTTTATTGAACAAACTGACCAAATAGCGAAACACAGTAATAGAAAATAATTCGAAATCTTCGATAAAATCCACTGACGAGTGGATCAAACCCACAAGAGACGAAGTAAAGGAAATTTTACTGGAACTGGATACAAAAGACCAGAAAACATTACAAGATATCATCACATATACTAAGAGAGAAATTCGAATCCTAGTGCTGGTCACTAGCCAAAATATACGTCACTGGATGTTTGTAAACTGTGACATTTTAATAATATGGTCAAGCAGCAAGAAATGTATGAAGCAGGTGGCTACTAGAAGTCAACTCTAGCACGTGCACACTAGTGAAGATAAGTGCTGAGGACAGTAACACAAACATGAGGCACTAATGGTAATACCAATCCTTCTGCAGTGCTACAAATGCAAAAATACACAAGATAGGCCTATACGCCATAGAGGACCTCTATCCTAAGGCCTATTACCACCCTCTCAGCATTGAAATCTGGCAGCCACATGTATGGCCGTCAGGAACAACAAGAAGTCGTTCTAGGCCATGTATACCACATGTGTCAGACTGATTCTGTAATGCAGATGCATAATACAGCTGTAGGGAGCCTATATATGTATGGCCACAGTCGACGGCGGACCATATCAGAGAATGTGCAGCGCCTTGTACGAAGCAACTCAAGAATAGTTTCTAACTGTAGTTGACCAGTGAAAAGGTATATTACAATGAGTTATGTAGTAACTACATTACATCACATTACGTCAGGTGCGGATATGTGACAGACTATTTTTGCGGAAAAAAATGCTGAAAAAACCTTGAAAATGCTGAAAAAAATTATGACATAAGTCCAGATCACTTGTTTATAAGTTCAAATGTAACACACACACACACACACACACACACACACGGAGCAACAACCACTACAACTCAACAAAACAATAAGACGCGGAGACCCTCAGCTGAATTAATTTCAAATTAAAAAAATAATACTAAGCGCCCCCTCTTCCCCCCAAAAAGTTGATAAACAATATATAATTTCCATAAAAATCAAACAACTCGTTGAGGTCCGCAACGAAAAAGATATATATATATATCTATCGGAAACTTTGTGCGCGTCCGTTGCTTTGCAAGAATGTAAACATTACCAATATTATGCAACCTCACAAACCCATTGTACATTCTTGTAAATAAATCAATAAATACATATAATTAAACACATTCTTGGAGCTGAGGTCCGGGGAATACCAATATGGCGTCCAGATGAGGGGGGGTTGAGGGTGACCTCGGTCAAACCACAGCGACGCAGAGATACATTAAATCAGTCCCCCCCCCCATCCCCTGGCGCAGTGGTAAAGCACTCGCCCCATCTTCGCGAGCGCTTTGTGCTGGGTTCGAATCCTGGTCGGGGGGGGGGGGGGAGGATTGACTGGGCGCCAAGACTCCAGTCTCTCACAACAGGAGAGGACACAAGAGACCAGACAAGAGAATGTGAAGACAGCAAATGCCAATCAAAATAAAAGAAGGTAGAAAAGTTAAATAAACATATGAAGAAGATAAAAGATAGAGATAAAGATGAGAAGTCAGACAACGTGGAGAAAGAATAGAGAATAAAGAATACGTGTAAAGGAGGAAAGAGAGAGAGAGAGGGGGGGGGGGGTAAAATAGTAAAGTGAGGAACTGTAGTAGATGAATAATTCAAAGAATTATTCATCTACATTCTTTATCAATATTGAGACAAAGAATTACACATGCTTTGTCTCTTCCACCGTCCTCATACCTGTCCTACGTAGCTGTTGTGTCGTGTCGTCTGCCTTGATGCTGTGGTTTCCTGCTCCCCACACACACACACACACACACACACACACACACACACACACACACACACACACACACATCTGGAGAGAAGGGACTTCGTGACAAATCGACAACATGGGTTCAGGGAGGGCAAATCTTGCCTGACTGGCTTAATAGAATTCTATGACCAGGTAACACAGATTAAGCAAGAAAGAGAGGGCTGGGCGGACTGCATTTTCTTGGACTGTCGGAAAGCCTTTGACACAGTACCGCATAAGAGGCTGGTACATAAGCTGGAGAGACAGGCAGGTGTAGCTGGTAAGGTGCTCCAGTGGATAAGGGAGTACCTAAGCAATAGGAAGCAGAGAGTTACGGTGAGGGGTGAGACCTCCGATTGGCGTGAAGTCACCAGTGGAATCCCACAGGGCTCTGTACTCGGTCCTATCTTGTTTCTGATATATGTAAATGATCTCCCGGAGGGTATAGATTCATTTCTCTCAATGTTTGCGGACGATGCCAAAATTATGAGAAGGATTAAGACAGAAGAGGACTGTTTGAGGCTTCAAGAAGACCTAGACAAGCTGAAGGAATGGTCGAACAAATGGTTGTTAGAGTTTAACCCAACCAAATGTAATCTAATGAAGATAGGTGCAGGGAGCAGGAGGCCAGATACAAGGTACCATCTGGGAGAGGAAATTCTTCAGGAGTCAGAGAAGGAAAAAGACTTGGGAGTTGATATCACGCTAGACCTGTCTCCTGCAGCACATATCAAGAGGATAACATCAGTGGCATATGCCAGGCTGGCCAACATACGAACGGAATTCAGAAATTTGTGTAAAGAATCATTCAGAACTTTGTATACCACATATGTCAGGCCAATCCTGGAGTATGCAGCCCCAGCATGGAGTCCATATCTAGTCAAGGATAAGACTAAACTGGAAAAGGTTCAAAGATTTGCCACCAGACTAGTACCCGAGCTGAGAGGTATGAGCTACGAGGAGAGACTACAAGAATTAAACCTCACTTCGCTGGAAGACAGAAGAGTTAGGAGGGACATGATCACCACATTCAAGATTCTGAAGGGAATTGATAGGGTAGATAAAGACAGGCTATTTAACACAAGGGGCACACGCACTAGGGGACACAGGTGGAAACTGAGTGCCCAAATGAGCCACAGAGATATTAGAAAGAACTTTTTTAGTGTCAGAGTGGTTGACAAATGGAATGCATTAGGAAGTGATGTGGTGGAGGCTGACTCCATACACAGTTTCAAGTGTAGATATGATAGAGCCCAATAGGCTCAGGAATCTGTACACCTGTTGATTGACGGTTGAGAGGCGGGACCAAAGAGCCAGAGCTCAACCCCCGCAAGCACAACTAGGTGAGTACACACACACACACACACACACACACACACACACACACACACACACACACACACACACACACACACACACACACACACACACACACACACACTTGGGTTACCATAAACAGAATTACCAGCAGATCAGGGAATTCATAAAAAAAAAACTGACGGCCTCAGAAACAAACCCCAACAAAGAAAACGAAAGGAACACATAACGAGGCAAACTTAAGTAATCTGAAGGATGACTCACAAAGAACCAAGGAAGACAAGGCGACCCAAGAACAGTCTTAGCTCGTAGACCAAAGACCTCTCAAGAGGGAACCAAAGGGTCAATGACCAACCTGTCTTCCTGTCCCCCATCTTGGACGCACACTTTCCCTACGGCCAAAAACTGTCGTACTAGAAAATGATTCTCGCGATATTGACCACAGTGAAAGGAACAGCCATGAAGAGGCTACGAGTAGCTGCCTGGTCAGAGACCGGGCCGCGGGGACACTGATTACCGGAACCACACCCCCACCTGGAAGGAAGGTAAAGCCAACCAACCAAAGATGACAAGTATCCACACTGGCGCCCCCTCACCTACGCCTGAGGACATGATTCATACATGAATGATATCCTTTTGTCCAGAAGGGAATTACCCGTCTAGCGGACACAATAAGCCTTGTTCTACAGTCACTCACTTGTCACTGGTCACTCAGACTGCGCCAGAAATATCAAGTCGAATGTCAGAAAATACACCTTAATGTATAACGCTAACGTATACCCGCCAAACACACACCGAAACTACGACGTTGGTACAACGTTCGAACAAGTTTTAACACCTGCTAACCAGTTATAACAACCAATATAGCAAGATGTAACAACGTTCTAATACGTCATAAACACGTTAAGCCAAGATGTAACAACTTTATTACAAGTTGTAACAAGCGGAAAATAGAGACAGTTTCGGTTTGTGTTTCCAGAGTATAGCCTCTTAATAGCCTCTCTATAGCCCTTAATGTATAATGTTCGGCAGAATACAGTAAAAAATAGATTAGGCGGGAGTACAGAAATCCCCCGACTGAAGCCTTGATACGATTAAGGAATGATCATTACAAACATATGACTTGTTGACAAGCAATTTAAATCCCTTTGACGTTAGAATCCTGTTACATGAGCCGTGTGTTCACAGTTAGTTTGATCAAGACTCGCTGCGTAAGCAGTAAAAGACCTTAGTTTTTTTAATTCATAGGCTATGGAAGTTACTTTAAATAGTTACAGCAGGAGGTACAGGTACAGCAGGAGGTACAGTTACAGCAGGAGATACAGTTACAGCAGGAGGTACAGGTACAGCAGGAGGTACAGTTACAGCAGGAGGTACAGGTACAGCAGGAGGTACAGTTACAGCAGGAGGTACAGGTACAGCAGGAGGTACAGGTACAGCAGGAGGTACAGGTACAGCAGGAGGTACAGGTACAGCAGGAGGTACAGGTACAGCAGGAGATACAGGTACAGCAGGAGGTACAGGTACAGCAGGAGGTACAGGTACAGCAGGAGGTACAGTTACAGCAGGAGGTACAGGTACAGCAGGAGGTACAGTTACAGCAGGAGGTAGAGTTACAGCAGGAGGTACAGGTACAGCAGGAGGTACAGGTACAGCAGGAGGTACAGTTACAGCAGGAGGTACAGGTACAGCAGGAGGTACAGGTACAGCAGGAGATACAGTTACAGCAGGAGGTAGAGTTACAGCAGGAGGTACAGGTACAGCAGGAGGTACAGTTACAGCAGGAGGTACAGTTACAGCAGGAGGTACAGTTACAGCAGGAGGTACAGGTACAGCAGGAGATACAGTTACAGCAGGAGGTACAGGTACAGCAGGAGGTACAGGTACAGCAGGAGGTACAGGTACAGCAGGAGGTACAGGTACAGCAGGAGGTACAGGTACAGCAGGAGGTACAGGTACAGCAGGAGGTACAGGTACAGCAGGAGGTACAGGTACAGTTCACAGCGTACCGCTACACACACACTCCGTTCTCAGGGATTCCCTTCACAACTGACTGATTAAAACCCTTGATATCCCTTCCGTATGTGTCCTGTTTATTTCTTTACTGTTGGTCTGTCAGTCATATGACACCTTTACTGTTGGTCTGTCAGTCATATGACACCTTTACTGTTGATCTGTCAGTCATATGACACCTTTACTGTTGGTCTGTCAGTCATATGACACCTTTACTGTTGGTCTGTCAGTCATATGACACCTTTACTGTTGGTCTGTCAGTCATATGACACCTTTACTGTTGGTCTGTCAGTCATATGACACCTTTACTGTTGGTCTGTCAGTCATATGACACCTTTACTGTTGGTCTGTCAGTCATATGACACCTTTACTGTTGGTCTGTCAGTCATATGACACCTTTACTGTTGATCTGTCAGTCATATGACACCTTTACTGTTGGTCTGTCAGTCATATGACACCTTTACTGTTGGTCTGTCAGTCATATGACACCTTTACTGTTGGTCTGTCAGTCATATGACACCTTTACTGTTGGTCTGTCAGTCATATGACACCTTTATTGTTGGTCTGTCAGTCATATGACACCTTTACTGTTGGTCTGTCAGTCATATGACACCTTTACTGTTGGTCTGTCAGTCATATGACACCTTTACTGTTGATCTGTCAGTCATATGACACCTTTACTGTTGGTCTGTCAGTCATATGACACCTTTACTGTTGGTCTGTCAGTCATATGACACAGTTGACACGGGCTGCGGGTCGCCATGGCAACACAACTCATCTACATTTGTTCAAAAATCATTTTAAAAATTCTGATGCGAAATTTTAGTTGTAAATCATAATAAAATGTATTTATTTAGGAAACTTAGAGGTTTAATGATACAAAATTAGGCTCAGTAGCTAAATATAACAACTATACTAACCTTGCTTAACTGAAGCTAATTTAACCAAACCTAATTTAACGTGAAGTAGACAAATCTAATCTATACTCATTTAGTATAACGTAACCTAACTTAACTTAACCAAAACTAGATTTAATCTTTAAATTATAATCTAGATTTACTACGCTATCCCAAATGGCTTTAATCTTACCTAAATGAGCTTAATCTACCCCCTAACTTAACCTAAATGTTCGTTAACAAAACTTACCTGAATGAAACCAAACTAACCTAACTCTAACTTAAATTTGTACTTTAAAGGTATGAAAGTAACTTAGGCGCTGTGGTATAGCCCTTCAGATGTGGTAAAGCCCTTCAGATGTGGTAAAGCCCTTCAGATGTGGTAAAGCCCTTCAGATGTGGTATAGCCCTTCAGATGTGGTATAGCCCTTCAGATGTGGTATAGCCCTTCAGATGTGGTATAGCCCTTCAGATGTGGTAAAACCCTTCAGATGTGGTAAAGCCCTTCAGATGTGGTATAGCCCTTCAGATGTGGTAAAGCCCTTCAGATGTGGTAAAGCCCTTAGATGTGGTAAAGCCAAAGCTCCCTTATAGGCTATGACCGACTTCTGTTCGCTATTAAATAATATACTAAAAACCTCAGGCCGTTGTAAAGCGTAGAACAGAAGCATCAGGTGTAAAAAAAAAAACGTGCCCAAGCGTCTCTCTCTCTCTCTCTCTCTCTCTCTCTCTCTCTCTCTCTCTCTCTCTCTCTCTCTCTCTCTCTCTCTCTCTCTCTCTCTCTCTCTCTCTCTCTCTCTCTCTCTCTCTCTCTCTCTCTCTCTCCATGTGCAGGAATCGAACCCGGGACCATAGGATTGTGAATCGAATGCGCTGGCCATTGATCTGAAACTAGTGCTGAATCCTCGGAAAGTCTTAAAAACTATGATCAACGTAAAAGATTACGAGGATAAGGGTCTCAAAGAAAACAAACAAAGACAAAGAAGGCAAAGACAGGCGAATGAAACCAAAAAAGGTAAACAAAGCTGAAACAGGAAAATATTTAAAACTTGTTGTGAACTCTTACGCTTGGCGCCGCGCGTGTGTTTCCGTGATGACGTCACAACCTGATGAGGCGCTTTGTACACTGTGACGAAGACAACCAACACTCCGTATTATGAGGCACTAATGAGGCACGCACACACGCGCACACACGCACACACACACACACACACACACACACACACACACACACACACACACACACACACACAGGTAAGTGAGGGAATAGCTAACCAGGAACCACTGGAAAAGTTTGAGATTACCAGTGGGGAAGTAAGGAAGTGTTTACTAGAGTTGGACGTGACGAAGGCTATAGGCCCAGATGGAATCTCCCCTTGGGTTCTAAAGGAAGGAGCAAGAGAACTGAGCCTACCACTCTCCATAGTGTATAACAAATCACTGGCAACAGGGGAACTGCCAGATACTTGGAAAGCAGCTAACGTAGTCCCGATATACAAGAAAGGGGATAGACAGGAGGCACTGAACTACAGGCCAGTGTCCCTAACCTGCATACCATGCAAGCTGATGGAGAAGATTGTGCGAAAAAAACTAGTGGAGCATCTGGAGCGAAGGAACTTTGTAACACAGCATCAACATGGGTTCAGGGATGGCAGGTCCTGCCTCACAGGGTTACTTGAATTCTACGACCAGGCAACAAAAATAAGGCAAGAAAGAGAAGGGTGGGCAGACTGCATATTTTTGGATTGTCAGAAAGCCTTTGATACAGTGCCACACAAGAGGCTAGTACGAAAGTTGGAGATGCAGGCTGGAGTGAGAGGGAAGGTACTCCGGTGGATAGAGGAATACCTAAGCAACAGGAGACAACGAGTCTGTGTGAGGGGTGAGGTCTCAGATTGGCGAGACGTCACAAGTGGAGTCCCGCAGGGGTCAGTCCTTGGACCTATACTGTTTCTGGTATATGTAAATGATCTCCCAGAGGGTATAGATTCGTTCCTCTCAATGTTTGCCGACGATGCAAAAATTATGAGGAGGATTGAAACAGAGGATGATAGTAGGAGGCTACAAGATGACCTGGATAGACTGAGTGAATGGTCCAACAAATGGCTGTTGAAGTTCAACCCGAGTAAATGCAAAGTAATGAAACTAGGCAGTGGAAACAGGAGGCCAGGCACAGGATACAGAATAGGAGATGAAGTACTTAATGAAACAGACAGAGAGAAAGATCTAGGAGTTGATATCACACCAAACCTGTCTCCTGAAGCCCACATAAAGAGAATAACGTCTGCGGCATATGCGAGGCTGGCTAACATCAGAACGGCGTTCAGGAACCTGTGTAAGGAATCATTCAGAATCTTGTACACCACATATGTAAGACCAATCCTGGAGTATGCGGCCCCAGCATGGAGCCCGTACCTTGTCAAGCACAAGACGAAGCTGGAAAAAGTCCAAAGGTATGCTACTAGACTAGTCCCAGAACTAAGAGGCATGAGTTATGAGGAAAGGCTGCGGGAAATGCACCTCACGACACTGGAAGACAGAAGAGTAAGGGGGGACATGATCACAACCTACAAAATCCTCAGGGGAATCGACCGGGTAAACAAGGACGAACTTTTCAACACTGGTGGGACGCGAACAAGGGGACACAGGTGGAAGCTGAGTACCCAAATGAGCCACAGAGACGTTAGAAAGAACTTTTTCAGTGTCAGAGTAGTTAGCAAATGGAATGCATTAGGAAGTGATGTGGTGGAGGCTGACTCCATTCACAGTTTCAAATGTAGATATGATAGAGCCCAGTAGGCTCAGGAATCTGTACACCAGTTGATTGACGGTTGAGAGGCGGGACCAAAGAGCCAGAGCTCAACCCCCGCAAGCACAATTAGGTGAGTACAATTAGGTGAGTACACACACACACACACACACACACACACACACGAACACACACACACACACACACACACACACACACACACACACGAACACACACACACACACACACACACACACACACACACACACACACACACACACACACACACACACACACACACACACACACACGCAGAAGACAAAGAACAGAGGACAACAGAAGCAGATACAACAGAGCTAGGAACGATTACATTAACATAAGACGAACATCGGAAAGGGACTATGAGAACGATATTGCAATCAAAACGAAAAAACAACCTAAGTTACTACACAGTCATATAAGAAGAAAAATGTCGGTGAACGACCAAGTGACAAGACTAAGGAAGACAGAGGGGGCATATACTGAAAGTGACAAGGAAATCTGCGAGGCACTGAATGCCAGTTTCCATGGAGTGTTCACTACCGAGCCTGAGCAGCTCCCATTGTTGGAAGGGGTTACCCTAGATGAAAGACTATCAGATATAGAGGTGACAGCAGAGGAGGTAATGAAACAGTTGACAACTCTAGATGCAACTAAAGCAGTTGGACCAGACAAAGTATCACCGTGGATACTAAAAGAAGCAGCACAGGCCCTCAGCGTGCCTTTGGCAATGATCTTTAATGAGTCACTTATGTCAGGAGAATTGCCCAGTTGCTGGAAGAAGGCAAATGTCGTGCCGATCTTCAAGAAAGGTGATAGGGAGAAGGCACTTAACTATAGACCTGTATCACTGACAAGCATCCCCTGTAAAATACTGGAAAGAATAATTAGGCTACGACTGGTTGCACACCTGGAGAACATTAGGTTTGTGAACAAACATCAACATGGGTTCTGGACAGGGAAATCGTGCCTAACAAACCTTCTGGAATTCTATGATAAAATAACGAGGATAAGACAGGACAGAGATGGTTGGGCAGACTGCATATTTCTGGACTGCCAAAAAGCCTTTGATACAGTACCGCACATGAGACTGCTGTTCAAACTCGAGAGGCAGGCGGGGGTGGGGGGAAAGGTCCAAGCATGGATAAGGAACTACCTAACAGGAAGGAGCCAAAGAGTTACGGTAAGGGGCGAGAAGTCGGACTGGCGAACAGTAACAAGTGGAGTACCACAAGGATCGGTGCTGGGACCAAGTCTATTTCTTGTATATGTTAACGACATGTTTACAGGCGTAGAGTCCTACATGTCGATGTTTGCGGATGACGCAAAGTTGATGAGAAGAGTTGTGACAGATGAGGATTGCAGGATCCTCCAAGAGGACCTGAACAGGTTGCAGAGATGGTCAGAGAAATGGCTACTAGAATTCAACACGAGCAAATGTAAAGTTATGGAAATGGGACTAGGAGATAGGAGACCAAAGGGACAGTACACAATGAAGGGGAACAGTCTACCTGTAACGACGCGTGAAAGAGACCTGGGGGTGGACGTAACACCTAATCTATCTCCTGAGGCACATATAAATAGGATAACGACAGCAGCATACTCTACACTGGCAAAAGTTAGAACATCATTCAGAAACCTGAGTAAGGAGGCATTTAGGGCGCTTTACACTGCCTACGTGAGGCCAGTCTTAGAGTATGCCGCCTCATCATGGAGTCCCCATCTGAAGAAGCATATAATGAAACTGGAAAAGGTTCAGAGGTTTGCAACGAGACTCGTCCCAGAGCTACGAGGGATGGGGTATGAGGAGCGCCTGAGGGAACTGTGCCTTACGACACTAGAAAGAAGGGAGAGGGGGGACATGATAGGAACGTATAAGATACTCAGAGGGATTGACAGAGTGGACAAAGACGAAATGTTCACACGGAATAGTAACAGAACGAGAGGACATGGATGGAAGCTTGAAACTCAGATGAGTCACAGAGATGTTAGGAAGTTTTCTTTTAGCGTGAGAGTAGTGGGGAAATGGAATGCACTTCAGGAACAGGTTGTGGAAGCAAATACTATTCATAATTTTAAAACCAGGTATGATAGGGAAATGGGACAGGAGTCATTGCTGTAAACAACCGATGCTCGAAAGGCGGGATCCAAGAGTCAATGCTCGATCCTGCAGACACAACTAGGTGAGTACAACTAGGTGAGTACACACACACACACACAATCTCTTGTTTGAGATTACCAGCGGGGAAGTAAGGAAGTGTTTACTAGAGTTGGATGTGACAAAGGCTATAGGCCCAGATGGAATCCCCCCTTGGATACTAAAGGAAGGAGCAGAAGAACTGTGCCTCCCACTCTCCAGAGTGTATAACAAATCACTGGCAACAGGGGAACTGCCAGAAATTTGGAAAGCAGCTAATGTAGTCCCGATATACAAGAAAGGGGATAGACAGGAGGCACTGAACTACAGGCCAGTGTCCCTAACCTGCATACCATGCAAGCTGTTGGAGAAGATTGTGCGAAGAAAGCTAGTGGAGCATCTGGAGCGAAAGAACTTTGTAACACAGCATCAACATGGATTCAGGGATGGCAGGTCCTGCCTCACAGGGTTACTTGAATTCTACGACCAGGCAACAAAAATAAGGCAAGAAAGAGAGGGGTGGGCAGACTGCATATTTTTGGATTGTCATAAAGACTTTGATACAGTGCCACACAAGAGGCTAGTGAAAAAGCTGGAGATGCAGGCTGGAGTGAAAGGTGTGGGAACCGACCTGTGAGATTTATATTTATTTAATTTATATGAATTTATATTTACGTTAATTTATATACTTCGATAGCAATTTGTATAATGTTAAGTGGACTGTATTTCTGCAATAATCTCATAATCTCACAAATCGATCCTCTACACATTAGGGGGGTTTATTAAATTTATATATATGCAGCCAATCAAACTACAGTAACTACATACATTGAAGAGGTTCCTTATCTTATAGTACAGCAGGTTAGTCCACCAGGTATAACTAGGGTGTAGACACCAAATTATCCTCTTTGAGGTAGCTTCCATATCACCCAGTAACTGGTGCACAAAATCTTGCATCCTCGTCTTGACCTGTCAAAAGTGCGCTAGCTGTGAAGCCAGAATACTATATATGACAAGCTATATCAGAGAAAACACTATATGGAACATTGAAGACCTGGCTTAATTACCTTTAGTTTGAGGCGATTTCGCGATCTAACCGGGTCACCCTATATCCTGACATTAATGGCCATAAATGAATGATAAACGGGTTTCGGATAGACTTAACTTGAATTGTAGACATCGTGTTGGAGATGGTACCTTTGGTTTCCATAACACTACGTCCAAGTAAAATTAACAGGAGCCGAATTTGCTCCCGTGTGAGCCTCTGGTCTCAATACACAATGGCTGTTTAACACTCCATACTATTGACGTCTGGCCGACATTGTCCAGATATGATAGGAGCTGGTTTGCTCCACACGTCTCGGAGGTGACAACAACAATGGCTGCCCTCCTTCCTCCCTCTCGCCTGGCCTACTTTGTCCAGATTTCAGAAAGTGAAGGGTCACATTTACTCTACTTTAATATTGATAATTAAGTTAATTTATATAAGATGTTTTTATGATGGTAAAGTCCAAAGACTAATGTATTTAAGAATAATTCCCAGCAGAATAGCTGGTGAATTATAATAGTATGTGGTGATGATATCCCGTTTTCTTTAGACGGTAATTCCACTACAAGTTACGTTTTCTATGGGTAACTTGTTGGTAATACAGCTATTATCTGTATGATTATTAAATGGTGTCGGATTTTCCGACAAAAGGGAAGTTATTCCATTGGATAAAGGAGTACCTAAGCAACAGGAGACAACGAGTCAGTGTGAGGGGTGAGGTCTCAGATTGGCGAGACGTTACGAGTGGAGTACCGCAGGGGTCAGTCCTTGGACCTATACTGTTTCTGATATATGTAAATGATCTCCCAGAGGGTATAGAATCGTTTCTCTCAATGTTTGCCGATGATGCAAAAATTATGAAGAGGATTGAAACTGAGGACGATAGTAGGAGGCTACAAGATGACCTAGACAGACTGAGTGAATGGTCCAACAAATGGCTGTTGAAGTTCAACCCGAGTAAATGCAAAGTAATGAAACTAGGCAGTGGAAATAGGAGGCCAGACACAGGATACAGAATAGGAGATAAAGTACTTAATGAAACGGACAGAGAGAAAGATCTAGGAGTTGATATCACACCAAACCTGTCTCCTGAAGCCCACATAAAAAGAATAACGTCTGCGGCGTATGCGAGGCTGGCTAACATCAGAACAGCGTTCAGGAACCTGTGTAAGGAATCATTCAGAATCGTGTACACCACATATGTAAGACCAATCCTGGAGTATGCGGCCCCAGCATGGAGCCCGTACCTTGTCAAGCACAAGACGAAGCTGGAAAAAGTCCAAAAGTATGCCACTAGACTAGTCCCAGAACTAAGAGGCATGAGTTACGAGGAAAGGCTACGGGAAATGCACCTTACGACACTGGAAGACAGAAGAGTAAGGGGGAGACATGATCACAACCTACAAAATCCTCAGAGGAATCGACCGGGTAAACAAGGATAAACTATTCAACACTGGTGGGACGCGAACAAGGGGACACAGGTGGAAACTGAGTACCCACATGAGCCACAAAGACGTTAGAAGGAATTTTTTCAGTGTCAGAGTAGTTAACGGATGGAATGCACTAGGAAGTGATGTGGTGGAGGCTGACTCCATACACAGTTTCAAGTGTAGATATGATAGAGCCCAGTAGGCTCTGGAATCTGTACACCAGTTGATTGACAGTTGAGAGGCGGGACCAAAGAGTCAAAGCTCAACCCCCGCAAGCACAAATAGGTGAGTACAAATAGGTGAGTACACACACACACACACACACACACACACACACACACACACACACACACACACACACACACACACACACACACACACACACACACACACACAGGGGGCCTCGTAGCCTGGTGGATAGCGCGCAGGACTCGTAATTCTGTGGCGCGGGTTCGATTCCCGCACGAGGCAGAAACAAATGGGCAAAGTTTCTTTCACCCTAAGTGCCCCTGTTACCTAGCAGTAAATAGGTACCTGGGAGTTAGTCAGCTGTCACGGGCTGCTTCCTGGTGTGTGTGTGTGTGTGGTGTGGAAAAAAAAATAGTAAACAGTTGATTGACAGTTGAGAGGCGGGCCGAAAGAGCAAAGCTCAACCCCCGCAAAAACACAACTATTAACACACACACACACACACACACACACACACACACACACACACACACACACACACACACACACACACACACACACGCTACATAAACTGCAGGAAGGAGTAGGCTGAAAAGCACTAACAAAGGGTAAAGAATTACCTAACAGGCAGGAGCCAGAGTGTAACAGTGAGGGGGGCGAGAAGTTTCGATTGGTGTAGGGTAACAAGCGGAGTGCCTCAAGAATCGCTGCTGGGACACTTACTCTCTCTTAGTTATGTAAACTATCGTCAGGAGTTGAGTCATATGTCATTGTTTGCAGACGATGCAAAACTAATGAGAAAAGCTGTGACGGATGAGGACTACAAGATTCTCCAGGACGACTTGAACAAGCTGCAAAGTTGGTCCAAGAAATGGCTACTGGAGCTCAACTCCAGCAAGTGTAATGTGATGGAAATAGGAACTGGCGTCAGGAGACCAAAGGAACAGTACAAGATGAAGGGGAACTAACTCCCTATGGAGTTATATAGAGGAAAAAGACCTGAGAGTGGACATGACACCAAACCTAACTCCAGAGGCTCATATTAACCAGATAACGTCAGCGGCATACTTTTCACTAGCAAAAGTTAGAACATCATTCAGGAACATAAAGAGACATTTCTCGGAAAATGTCACACTTCGTTTGTAGTCTCAGGCGTTGTTGGTGTGTTTGTTATAACCTGTAACTGAAATTGAAATTGAAATTTGAAATTACCTACTTAAAATTATCTGCTAGATTAAGGACCTGCCCGAAACGCTGCGCGTACTAGTGGCTTTACAAGAATGTAAATACTGTACTATCCAATGTATTCTCACAAACCCAATGTACCTTCTTGTATATAAATAAATAAATAAATAAATAAATATAATGTCTCTGTTCATCTAGTAAATATGTAAACGGGAGTTAGGCTACTTTTATGCGGCTGCTTCCTGGGGGAAGGGCAGTAGTTTGGCTTTGGGGTAGGTTGGACTTTAATATTAGCCAGAAGTATATGTATATACAGGCTTTCTGTGCCCGATAAAGGGATTATTCTTAGCAAATTTAAAATTTGCTAATTTGATTAAGTTAGTCTCAAATTTTCAACAGAAAATCAAACTTGACAGTAATGAAGAAAACGGAAATATTTACCACTAACTAAAATATCTTTTCCGTATTCACTATGCTCATAGTGTCGTAGACGCGTTATTTTGAACGAAATTCTCAATTTTTGCTAATCGTTCGTCATATGGCTTCTTAAAGACTTATTGATGGTCACGTAAGCCATCGACTAGTATAACCCAAAAGAGTTGTTTAACTCTTTACTGAAGTAATATACTTGCTCCAAACTCTAAATAGTTCAGTGCAAGCAAGTAGGTGTTCCTGTTAATTCTACTTAACATATCCATAAGTTAGGAAGTTGTACACTAAACCTATATGTGCTAGTTACAAGTAATAGGTCTTCCCAAGGGTACTGGATCAATCAGGCCAGCTGACAGGTAAAATACTATATAGTAGGCATCCGTCAGTCTCAGGAAGTTACGCTCTGGTTGTCGGTCTTTGCGCCCTGGTGAGGGCGCAAAGCCAGGGTAGGTTGATTCGGGAAAGAAGCTGTTACCCAGGCAGCAGGTCCCCCCCTCTCCACGGCGCTGAAAGTCTCCAATGGAAAGGCACACGCCAATACGATTGGTTCCAGCGCCGTCGCAGGAACTGTGAGTTCCGGGGTTGACCTCGAAGGTGGTGAAAAAGGGCACAGGGACCTCCAACCCGGCAATCGCCGTGGACGGGGCCGGAGAAGCACCACCCCATCAAGGCCAAGGTAAGGAGAAGCTTATAATATAAGCCATTGCCAGCAGATCGTAGTCCATTCCGACACTCCAAGTTCTCCTGACAATCCCAGCCATTGCCAGAGAACATGACATATAAAGTGAAAGTGAGTTTCCTCGGAGTCTACAAGCGCTCTGAGCGTGAAATTTGCGCAGCCAATGACAAGGCAACATTAATGGGACCAGTTGACGTCCATATGCATGGTAACGAGGCCACGGTTACCGTGGCAACAAAAGCGGACCTACAGAAGATCGGGAACGCCGGGTCCCACTACTGGAGACGAACCTTTCACCAATTCCTCCCAGACAAATCACTGCCGGGAAAACGATATTTGTGAACAGGTTGAACCGCTGGTTAGCGGGTGATGTCCCCAACACCATAGTGCGGCAAGTGAAAGAAGAAATCCCGACTCTGAGCAACGACAGCTCTACTCATCAAGACTAACGACGCCACTCGACCCACGACGAACATGACCTTCAAAACAGCAGAACAGGCCCAGGAAGCAGTGAAGAACGGGTTCAAATGCTTTGGAATCACCTCCTCCCCAAACCAGATCGGCGTGGAGAAGGTCTACAACGTGAGACAGTGCTACAAGTGCTTCAGCTATGAACACTTCTCCAACAAGTGTCCAGAACAAACGGCTAAGTGCAGCTCATGCTCCGGCACTCACAACCACAAGGACTGTGCAGCCACCACCAAGAAATGCGCGAACTGTGGAGACCAGCACGCCGCCACCTCCTGCCTCTGCACAAAAAGGAAGGAGAAACTGAAGAAGATTAAATAGAAGACCACCACGCCGCCGACCACCCAGAGGCAAGTCGCCGCGACCTTAGACCTTGGACCTGACCAGTTCCCGAGCCTCACTTCTATAAGCCAGATGCGGACTACGGCCGTACCAGCCCTACCAAACAGCGGCTCCTCCCAACAGGCCACCCGGCCTCCACACTGGGGACCTAAGGACCAGTCAGCACCCTCACAGCCCCCTGCATCACGTGCAGGCATTATCTCTAGTCTTATTAGACTAGCGGAGAGGCTTGTCGGACCAGACAATCAACGATTCATCAAGGAACTCAACACGCTGTACTTAGCCAACGGCCTGGACCCCATCATCGCCCGGGACGCAAGTCTCACAGCCTCCTCTACCACTCCGGAGACTACCACCAGGACGACCACGAGGACGATCTCAACACAGACTCCAGAACCACGCAAGACCCGGGCGGCACGAACAGAGGTATCTCCAGCTCCCAACACTCCTACCATCATCATCTCAGCAGATGCGCTAGCAGACGTGCTGTCTACAAATACTAACAGCACCACCAGCGCTCCTGAAATAGCTTCTACCACAAACTCACGACACCTGAGCCTTCCTCAGGCTGCCAGACGGAAGACAAAACCACCAACTACGGAGGTTACGGACTCCTCAGACGAAGAAATCTTAGTAGGAGCTCCACCGCCGCACCACAAATACGACACCTACTCGGTACAAGACCTCCTCCTGGAGGCCGCCTCACCAAACACCAACGACAGCACGGCTCAGCCAAAGAAAAAACTGTAGTCCTGGAGGTCTACACTAACCCCACCAGCTCCATGACTGGTACAGCCAGCCCTCCGAGGCTGAAATCCACCATGAAGACCCCCCATCCATCCCCAGATCTCCGGTATCAGTTATTGATACAGATAATGGCTCTAAGTGCTCACCAAAGCTCCAAAGAGCCATGGTGAGCACTTACGGGCTCACAATAGTCCGTGCTACTTGGAACTTTTGTTCCGAGTAGCTGAATCTAAAACAGCAACAACAGCTCGCAGTCAGTCTAAACTGGTATAGTGGTTCAGTAGAGACGCTTGAGAGATACCGGCCGTCTTCAACACCCAAGACACTCACCAGTAACAATGTAACACTCGACCAGTCCAGTTCCTAACCTCTCGAGACGCTACAGCCTCGTCACAGAGCAAACAGCCAGATTCCGACCGCCTCATTACACCTCCAACAAACTGACTGCTGTAACTAAGACTATTCTAAATAAATTGTCTGTCCCCGCGGCGCAGTGGTAAAGCACTCGCCCGGCGCTTCCCTAGCGCTTTGGCCTGGATTCGTATCCTGGCCGGGGAGGATTGGCTGGGCGCCAATCCTTAAACTGTTGCCTCTGTTCACCCAGCAGTGAATGGGCACCTGGTTGTTAAACGATTTGGCAGGTCAAATTGCAGGGGAAAATTTAAGTTAAAGAACCTGGCCGAAACGCTATTCGTGCTAGTGGCTTTACAAGAATGTAAGTACATATGCAGATGAGGAGTCACAATAACGTGGCTGAAAGATGTTTTCCTAACCACACACTAGAAAGTGAAGGGACGACGACGTTTCAGTCCGTCGCGGACCATTATCAAGTCGATTGTCCTGGACCACAATCGACTTGAGAATGGTCCAGGACGGACCGAAACGTCGTCGTCCCTTCACTTTCTAGTGTGTGGTTTGGAAAACAAATGTAAGAACATAGAGACCGCTGCCATACTTCGCGCAACATAAGAACATAGTGACCGCTGCCATACTTCGCGCAACATAAGAACATAGTGACCGCTGCCATACTTCGCGCAACATAAGAACATAGTGACCGCTGCCATACTTCGCGCAACATAAGAACATAGTGACCGCTGCCATACTTCGCGCAACATAAGCACATAGTGACCGCTGCCATACTTCGCGCAACATAAGCACATAGTGACCGCTGCCATACTTCGCGCAACATAAGAACAAGGTGAACCTCCCCAACTTAGAGACATCGTGTTTGTGACTCCAGCCGCCAGTACTGCTCTCCAGGGTGATGACTCAACCTTCATATTCTCAACTGACTCAGTGAATACTGAACTGTAAACACTTCATTTGATGCTCACTACTGACCAACTGACTCTTTACATTGAAGAAAAACAACATATTACAAATTGTTTCGAAGCAAGTCCATTAATGAAATTGAACTGCAAATTAACAATACCCAAATTGAGAATAGAGTAGACAGACTTTCCTTGGTGTTCACACTGACAACATGAATTGAAATTGCCAAATACAAAAAAATATAGCAAGGCAAGGTTCAAAAGCAGTAGACATTCTCTCCAAAATCCGATACTTCGTCTCTCTCTCTCTCTCTCTCTCTCTCTCTCTCTCTCTCTCTCTCTCTCTCTCTCTCTAACTCTCTCTCTCTCTCTCTCTCTCTCTCTCTCTCTCTCTCTCTCTCTCTCTCTCTCTCTCTCTCTCTCTCTCTCTCTCTCTCTCTAACTCTCTCTCTCTCTCTCTCTAACTCTCTCTCTCTCTCTCTCTCTCTCTCTCTCTCTCTCTCTCTCTCTCTCTCTCTCTCTCTCTGCCTTGGTAATAATTTATCATTCACTGGTGTATCGACATCTCACCTACGGTGTCTGTCGCTCGGCACTTAACACCCAAAAAATACCTTCGACCCCTTAATTACTCAACATAAATCAACAATTAGAACAATAACAATTTCCAATTCCAGATAGCTTTTAGTACCTTCAGTCCAGTCCTTGAATATGTTAAATATCAACTCACTCAACACACTATCAAGTGTGTTCTGCATTTATGCTATTCTGAGCTGTAATAAAAACACTTTCTATTACAGTCCTGACGTCAAACACTTCCTTGAGGACTGTAATAAAACCCGTGGACACCACAGGAGTAATACATCTGTTCATCTAACCAACATCTAGATGTATTCAGATGTATTATTTAAAGTAATACATCTAAATACATCTTTGTTTCTAGAGTGCGACTCTCCCTCAAAACTGAAATGCCATGCAAACAACGGAACTCAAATTGCGGAATGACCTCCCAAATGTGACCAAAAGCCCGTACTTCTCCCAACCAGTTTAAAAGAGACTAAGGAACATCTAATTAACATCGTTAATTAATAATTAACATCTAATTAATTAGTTAATTAATAATTAACTAATTAACAACTTTCACTAAAATTTCTTCAGTGTAAATAAGACAATATTGTGTTCTGTTGTTGTTAATATAAAATACCTTAACTGTTCTCTTCCTAAAACACAAAATTCTTGAATTAAATTGTCTGTGTCTTACTATAATTGGCCAGTTCTCTTTCTGATTGCTTCCCACGTTATGGGGCTATCTCTCACTTTCTCTTAATCCCTTCTCCTCACCTGCTTCAAACATTTGTGAGGGTGTTGGGATGTTTAACAATCTTTATTGTGATAATACTTATGTAGAGTATACATTCAGAGTGTTGGCTGCTCTTTTATGGTGAATTATAAGTCGGAGAGTCTAATTGTTTAAGGTGTTATCGAGTCTTTTGTCTTGGTTTGACTTTTTAGATACGAATAAAAAGACTTAGAAGAATCTTCATGATCAAGTTTTCTTTCTTTCTTTTGGCTGAGGAGATTTCTTGAGAAGCTAGGTTTAATGTTTTTCTGTATATTTATTAATCTGTGATTCCGGGAGGAATTTTCTTTTTCTTTTCCCTCTCCTTCTTCGTATTCACTTTTAACAATTGAAATTTCAATTGAAATTTCAATTGAAATTTCAATTGATAAAAGTGAATATTCACTTTTAACAAGTTCATTGATGATCTGAGGAAAAATTTTCCCAAGATGCTTTTCATGTCTCCCACTGACCCCCTCCAGGGCGGACTTTTCAATCCTCATATTCTTTGAAAATCTCCTCGTAGGTGGTCCAGAAAGTCATCGTCCTGGACTTTGTGGGTTTCCATAAATGTATTCCGTCTTATGACATAGTGATCACGTGAAGGGGCGAATGTCTCCTCTACCTGGATGTGGTCGACCAAGTGGATCTTCTCTACCTGGATGTGGTCGATGAAGTGGTCTTCTCCTCTACCTGGATGTGGTCGATGAAGTGGTCTTCTCCTCTACCTGGATGTGGTCGACCAAGTGGATCTTCTCCTCTACCTGGATGTGGTCGATGAAGTGGTCTTCTCCTCTACATGGATGTTAACACAAGATTCACAAGGTGTCGCCGCTGGCGGGCTCCGACACACGCTGCATGAGAAAGAGGTCTTGTACCATGAGAAAGAGGTCTTGTACCATGAGAAAGAGGTCTTGTACCATGAGAAAGTACACTTAGTACATCTCACTTAGATGTACTCACTTAGATGATTCACTTGTATCATGAGAAAGATGTCTTGTACCATGAGAAAGAGGTCTTGTACCATGAGAAAGAGGTCTTGTACCATGAGAAAGAGGTCTTGTACCATGAGAAAGAGGTCTTGTACCATGAGAAAGAGGTCTTGTACCATGAGAAAGAGGTCTTGTACCATGAGAAAGAGGTCTTGTACCATGAGAAAGAGGTCTTGTACCATGAGAAAGTACACTTAGTACATCTCACTTAGATGTACTCACTTAGATGATTCACTTGTATCATGAGAAAGATGTCTTGTACCATGAGAAAGATGTCTTGTACCATGAGAAAGATGTCTTGTACCATGAGAAAGAGGTCTTGTACCATGAGAAAGAGGTCTTGTACCATGAGAAAGAGGTCTTGTACCATGAGAAAGAGGTCTTGTACCATGAGAAAGAGGTCTTGTACCATGAGAAAGAGGTCTTGTACCATGAGAAAGAGGTCTTGTACCATGAGAAAGAGGTCTTGTACCATGAGAAAGAGGTCTTGTACCATGAGAAAGAGGTCTTGTACCATGAGAAAGAGGTCTTGTACCATGAGAAAGAGGTCTTGTACCATGAGAAAGAGGTCTTGTACCAGGCCAAGGAACTGTCCTCGTTACAATTGTGTTGTTAGATGTTCCCAGTCTATTGTCTCGTGGTTCAAATCCCCCTCATTATAAGAGCTTGACCGCCACATATAATATGTGACATGTGCGACATATCACATATAATATGTGATATGTGCTACATATCACATATAATATGTGATATGTGCTACATATCACATATAATATGTGATATGTAGCACATATCACATCATGCAGAGCTGTAACTTTTCCCAGCTGTTGCTGTGACCTATCTAAGGATAAGTCTTAAGACAGGAACGATAGGCTTTAATAAGGTCGATAGACTTTATTAAGGCCTTAAGGGCCACAACAAATAACACATATTTCGAACCGAAACTATTCAGGGCCCAGGTTCGAACCCGGGCCCTGAAATTCGAGGAGCGAGACCGCTACCCTCGCACCATAACATTTATATATATATATATATATATATATATATATATATATATATATATATATATATATATATATATATATATATATATATATATATATATATATATATATATATATATATATATATATATATATATATGCAAACAAGCCTGAATGGTCTGAATATATATATACATGTACAGACCTTTCAAGAAGGTGTGTACTCACTAGACTAGAAGGTGTGTACTGTACTCGAGAAATGTACTCACCCTGTGACCGTGTCGATGATGTTTTCTCTTCACTCTGGAAATAGAAGGGAAGGGTTTATCCTCGGCGTCAGTTAATACATTGATGATGGGGCGATTGGCAGAAATGTATTAGGTGTGTGTGTGTGGGTTCAAGTATTTGCTTATACTCACCTAGATGGGCTTACAAAGTTACGCTCTCCTAATACTAGAAGAACAGGGTTCCAAATCTGTCTAGGAAAATGGCCCCACATGAGACCAGGAGGCATGGTAGGAAGTGCAGAATAGCCCCGTTGAACAGCAAAGGTGCTATAGGTACGCTGAGAGAGAACTCTGTGAACATCGACACTGTTCAATGTTCTCCCTCTACACATAAAGGATATAACTGGCCGGCCTCTCTAGGTGTTCATGAGAGAACTAGATCTTCTTATCTTGAGGTTATCTTGAGATGTTTTCGGGGCTTTAGTGTCCCCGTGGCCCGGTCCTCGACCAGGCCTCCACCCCCCCAGGAAGTAACCCGTGACAGCTGACTAACTCCCAGGTACCAGATGAATACTGTCTAAGGATTGCTGATCAACCAGGCTGTGACTCATACGTCAGGCTGCGAGCAGCCGCGTCCATCAGCCTGGTTGATCAGTACACTAATCAGGAGGTCTGGTCAGAGACCGGGCCACGGGGACGTTGATCCTCGTAATTTATCGAAAGGTATTTCAAAAGTACGGTAAAACTTAGAGGTACTCTTCTAGATGTACTCACCTAGACGTACTCACCTAGATGTACTCAACTATATGTACTCACCTAGATGTACTCACCTAGATGTACTCACCTAGATGTACTCAACTATATGTACTCACCTAGATGTACTCACCTAGATGTACTCACCTAGACGTACTCACCTAGATGTACTCAACTATATGTACTCACCTAGATGTACTCACCTAGATGTACTCACCTAGATGTACTCAACTATATGTACTCACCTAGATGTACTCAACTATATGTACTCACCTAGATGTACTCACCTAGATGTACTCACCTAGATGTACTCAACTATATGTACTCACCTAGATGTACTCACCTAGATGTACTCACTTAGATGTACTCACCTAGATGTACTCTTCTAGATGTACTCACCTAGATGTACTCACCTGATGTACTGGCAGTCTCTTGTGTGGAACAATTATTCTTTATGATGATGGAGGAATATGCACTCTGGCTATCCTTCTGTCTTGCCTGATTGATATCGTCCTGTAGTAGAGGTGCAATATGATTGATATCGTCCTGTAGTAGAGGTGCAATATGATTGATATCGTCCTGTAGTAGAGGTGCAATATGATTGATATCGTCCTGTAGTAGAGGTGCAATATGATTGATATCGTCCTGTAGTAGAGGTGCAATATGATTGATATCGTCCTGTAGTAGAGGTGCAATATGATTGATATCGTCCTGTAGTAGAGGTGCAATATGATTGATATCGTCCTGTAGTAGAGGTGCAATATGATTGATATCGTCCTGTAGTAGAGGTGCAATATGATTGATATCGTCCTGTAGTAGAGGTGCAATATGATTGATATCGTCCTGTAGTAGAGGTGCAATATGATTGATATCGTCCTGTAGTAGAGGTGCAATATGATTGATATCGTCCTGTAGTAGAGGTGCAATATGATTGATATCGTCCTGTAGTAGAGGTGCAATATGATTGATATCGTCCTGTAGTAGAGGTGCAATATGATTGATATCGTCCTGTAGTAGAGGTGCAATATGATTGATATCGTCCTGTAGTAGAGGTGCAATATATGTTTTGTCAAGCAAGATTGTCCCTCCCTGAAGCTGTGTGATACTTGCAGACAAACTTTAGATCTTCTAAGTGCTCTACGAGTCTTGCTCGGCCAAGAGAGAGATACCAAATAATATACACGTGGAAAATACTGGAGGGTCAGGTCCCAAATCTGCACAGTAAAATAACAACGTACTGGAGTGAACGATATGGAAGAAAATGCAAGATTGAACCAGTGAAGAGCAGAGGTGCCATAGGCACAATCAGAGAACACTGTATAAACATCAGGGGTCCGCGGTTGTTCAACACCCTCCCAGCGACTATAAGAAATATTGCCGGAACAACCGTGGACATCTTCAAGAGAAAACTGGACTGTTTTCTAAGAGAAGTTCCGGATCAGCCGGGATGTGGTGGGTATGTGGCCCTGCGGGCCGCTCCAAGCCACAGCCTGGTGGACCAAACTCTCACAAGTCAAGCCTGGCCTCGGGCCGGGCTTGGGGAGTAGAAGAACTCCCAGAACCCTATCAAGCAGGTATCAAGCAAGTCTCACTATAAACTTACAAGGTATACTTTAAAGATATTGCTCTGTTGTTCAACGGACCTTTTCTTCCCCCTTTCTTGTATACTGACATTACATGAGCTATTTTCCAACATTTACGAAGCTTTCATGTACACCGGTGAGGGAGTGAAAACTACAGGAAGTAGTAAAGACAGTATTTCCGCTGCTTCCTTCAGTACCCAGGGTGATACTTTGCCCGGCTCTTTAGTGGTCCAGCCACAAGGCACGTTTTGGACGTTGCCTAACTACTTCCGTTGACGCTTCCATTACTGTGAGTTGTACGTGCATGGGTGATTGTTCAGTTGGGTCTTGGTTGGTCCTTGGCTGCTATGTCATTTTCACATTACTTCTCCAAGTCTTATCTAATTTGTATTTACTCGTTATTTTGTAGTCATTGTAATTTTCTTTGGTTCTGTATTCTGTGTGTTTCTAATGTACTGTTTTATTTCTCTTCGCCTCCAGACAACTTGTGAAAACTTCTCCTCCAGAAAACCTTGTGAAAACACAAGGCGAAGTTTCACAACTTCGCCTTGTGAAACTTGGTGTGACATCTCTGGTTGGTTCTGTTGTCTCTGTGTGGCGGTGGGAAGCTCTACTAAGCTTCTTGGAGTTTGTTCTTTAAGAAGTTTTTGCGTTGATTTATCTTCATGGTCTCTTTAACGTGTCTTTCTCTCTTCCCTCACACGTGAACACACACACACACACACACACACACACACACACACACACACACACACACACACACACACACACACACATACTGGCTGGCCAACATACGAACGGCATTCAGAAACTTGTGTAAAGAATCATTCAGAACTTTGTATACCACATATGTCAGGCCAATCCTGGAGTATGCAGCCCCAGCATGGAGTCCATATCTAGTCAAGGATAAGACTAAACTGGAAAAGGTTCAAAGGTTTGCCACCAGACTAGTACCCGAGCTGAGAGGTATGAGCTACGAGGAGAGACTACGGGAATTAAACCTCACTTCGCTGGAAGACAGAAGAGTTAGGGGGGACATGATCACCACATTCAAGATTCTGAAGGGGATTGATAGGGTAGATAAAGACAGTCTATTTAACACAAGGGGAACACGCACAAGGGGACACAGGTGGAAACTGAGTGCCCAAATGAGCCACAGAGATATTAGAAAGAACTTTTTTAGTGTCAGAGTGGTTGACAAATGGAATGTATTAGGATGTGATGTGGTGGAGGCTGACTCCATACACAGTTTCAAGTGTAGATATGACAGAGCCCGATAGGCTCATGAATCTGTACACCTGTTGATTGACGGTTGAGAGGCGGGACCAAAGAGCCAGAGCTCAACCCCCGCAAACACAACTAGGTGAGTACAACTAGGTGAGTACACACACACACACACACACACACAAACACACACACACTACAGGGGAGACATGATAACCACCTACAAAATTCTCAGGGGAATTGACAGGGTGGACAAAGGCAAACTATTCAGCACTGGTGGGACACGCACAAGGGGACACAGGTGGAAACTGAGTGCCCACATGAGTCACAGAGACGTTAGAAAGAATTTTTTTCAGTGTCAGAGTAGTTAACAGATGGAATGCATTAGGCAGTGATGTGGTGGAGGCTGACTCCATACACAGTTTCAAATGTAGATATGATAGAGCCCAATAGGCTCAGGAACCTGTACACCAGTTGGTTGACAGTTGAGAGGCGGGACCAAAGAGCCAAAGCACAACCCCCATCAACCACAACAAGGTAAGTACATACAATATACAACACCAACCTAACCTAACCTAACCTAACCAACTCTAAACCCAAATTTTCACAACCCAAAAAACCCAAAACACAAAACAAAAAAAGGTAGCAACAACACAACAAACTCTCATCTTACAACATCAACTCTTTAAAAAAAAAAAAAAAAATCCAGGAAACGAGTTCTGAAATTTGCAGGAAATGAATTCCTCCTCTCACTGAATCTATTATAAAATGTTTGCTGAGCTGGAACTAACGCGACTTAATCATCTCTGGGGAATTTATACGAGCGTGTTAAAAATGCTTTTTGTATAAATGAGTGTCGAGGGAATTTAGTTCTGGCGTTTGTCGTGATAATTCCCATTTTTGTTGCTTTCTCAACTTTGGATTTTATTTGCATGTGGTGATGAATTTTTGTTGTCAAGATTTATATATATATATATATATATATATATATATATATATATATATATATATATATATATATATATATATATATATATATATATATATATATATATATATATATATATATATATATATAAACATATGTCGAACGCACTTCTCGGCCTACTATCAAAGGCCCGATTTGCCTAATAGGCCGAGTGATTTTCTTTATTTTCAATAAATTGTTTCCAATTAGCTTATTGGAATTATT
>NC_091159.1:54298545-54328545 GCF_040958095.1 Procambarus clarkii
ATATGTACATACATATGTACATACATACAATTATGCACTCGTACAGCAATAACACTATGTAAAAAGACACCTCGAACAGACAGACGTAAATCTGTGTATTTATGTATGTAGGTTAGGTTAGGTTAGGTTAGGTTAGGTTAGGTTAGGTTAGGTTAGGTTAGGTTAGGTCAGGTTAGGTTAGGTTAGATTAGCATTTTTAAAACACTACAATCACCTTCTGTGTTGATTATTCACTAAATCACTGAACTATATGTATAACAGATCTCTCTCACCCTGTCCATGGAGAACACAACAATATATATATATATACATATGTTGGTTAGCATTGTAAATATGTGGCCACGTCTGTGGTAGAAATATTAAAAAAACAAAACTGCGTATGTCGCCCCCACCATGACCTAATTACTTAACAACAGGTCATCTTGGGATAAACTAGCCCATCTTTATTAAAGAATCCATTTTCCTGTCTATCCCCTACCCTCTCTCCCCCTATTCCCTCTACCCCACCTGAACACCATCACCCCTCCACAGACCCCTACTCTACATTTTTACCCACCCCCTATCCTACCATCCCTCCCCTATCATTCACCCTCCCTCCTATCCTTCTCCTAAGCCATCCCCTATTCCCCAACCACCTATCCCCTACCCCTTCCCTCCCGCCTCACGTCGATCAATGACCGTAGTGGTGGAGAGCAGTCCGTCCTCCTCGGGTTTACCGACGACAAGAAAACGGTCAATTTAAAGTAGTCTCTCCTAACCTACCAGAGGACCCAAAACAGAAAACGGGACAGTACGTCACTTTCGCCAGCCGCTTCCATTATTCTAGTACGACATTTTTTGGCCTTAGGTAACGCCTACGAGCGAAATGCGACGTTCTTTGTAGAAGGAGAGGGGGCCAGATTCACGAAGCAGTTACGCAAGTACTTACGAACGTGTACATCTTTCCTCAATCTTCGACAGCTTTGGTTACATTTATTAAACAGTTTACAAGCATGAAAACTTCCCAATCAACTGTTGTTATTGTTATTAACAGCCTCCTGGTGCTTCGGAGCTCATTAACTGTTTAATAACTGCAAACAAAGTCGCCAAAGATTGAGAAAAGATGTACTGGTTCGTAAGTGCTTGTGTTACTGCTTCGTGAATCTGGCTCCAGGTTACTGAGAGCGCCAGTTCCATAATTGCTATAACTACAATGTTCGTCCTCATCACTTTTTTTTTGAAGCTCTGCTTAATTTGACTATCCTGTGTGTAATTACCTAAGTGTAGTTACAGGATGAGAGCTACAATCGTGGCGTCCCGTCTTCTCAGCACTCTTTGTTGTATTGCGCTCTGAAGCTACTGACGGTTTTGGCCTCTACCACCTTCTCACCTAACTTGTTCCAACCGTCTACCTCTCTGCGCAACCCATCCTCTTGAAAATAACGTCGCTTTTGACTCGTATGCGCGCTATAGCGAAATTTGGACGTAATTTGAAATGAAATCAACTCACAAAAGTAACTTTTCTGGTTGAGTCGTCCGGCTTACTCGGTAAGGTTAGGAGAGTCGTCCGGCTTACTCGGTAAGGTTAGAAGAGGAAACTTTCCATTAACGTTTTTCATAACGTTTTGAAACTTTATGAGAATTTCCTGCCCACCTAACCTATCAGAGGACCCTTCACTTACTGTTGTTGAAAAAAAAAATCCCAAATTTATTTTCATTTTTTTTTCATTTTCAAATTACGTCCACTTTCGGCCATACGGGTAAACGGCCAAAAGCGACGTTATTTTTAAGAGGACAGGTTGCCAGAAAGTGAATTTTCTTATAATTCTTCGGCATCTTTGTTTAGTTAGTTTAAATCTATGACTTTTGTTCGTGAAATTCCAGGTCAGGAAATCTTCCCTATCAATTTTATTAATTCCTGTTACTATTTTGTACGTAGTGATCATATCACCTCTTTTTTTTCTATCTTCTAGTTTTGGTATATTTAATGCCTCTATAACCTCTCATCGTAGCTCTTGCCCTTCAGTTATGGGAGCCACTTAGTGGCATAATTTCATTAATTTTAAGAAAAATATAGTACAATATAATATTTGTTAACTATTATCTCACCTTCATATGCCTGTAATGACCTGTACTCACCTAGTTGTGCTTGCGGGGGTTGAGCTCTGGCTCTTTGGTCCCGCCTCTCAACCGTCAATCAACAGGTGTACAGGTTCCTGAGCCTTCTGGGCTCTATCATATCTACACTTGAAACTGTGTATGGAGTCATCCATACCACAGTTTCCACCACATCACTGCCTAATGCATTCCATCTGTTAACTACTCTGACACTGAAAAAAATCTTTCTAACGTCTCTGTGGCTCATCTGGGTACTAAGTTTCCACCTGTGTCCCCTTGTTCGTGTTCCACATGTGCTAAAGTATTTATCTTTGTCCACTCTGTCAATTCCCCTGAGAATTTTGTTGGTGGTTTTCATGTCTCCCCTTACTCTTCTGTTTTCCAGTGACGCGAGGTTCACTCCTTTAGCTTTTCCTCGTAGCTCATACCTGTCAGTTCCGGGACGAGTCTGGTGGTATACCGCTGAATCTTTACTAACTTTGTCTTGTGTTTAACTAGGTATGGACTCCAAGCTGGCGCTGCATATTCCAGGATTGGTCTGACATAAGTGGTATACAGGGTCCTGAACGATTCCTAACACAAGTTTCTAAAGGCAGTTTTTATGTTGGCCAATCTAGCATATGCCGCTGATGATATCCTTTTGACGTGGGCCTCTGGGGACAGGTTCGGTGTGATATCGACCCCCAGATCTTTCTATTGACTCTTGCAGGATTTCACCTCCCAGATGGTACCTTGTGTTCAGCCTGCTGCTCCCTTCGCCTGATTTCATTACTTTACACTTTCCTAACTTGAACTTTAGCAGCCATTTTCTAGACCATTCCTCCAGTTTGTCCAGGTCGTCCTGTAGTCTCTGTCTATCTTCATCTGGTGTGTATGTGTGTGTGTAATTACCTAAGTGTAGTTACAGGATAAGAGTTACGCTCATGGTGTCCCGTCTTCCCAGCACTCTTTGTCATATAACGCTTTGAAACTACTGACGGTCTTGGTCAGTGTGTGTGTGTGTGTGTGTGTGTGTGTGTGTGTGTGTGTGTGTGTGTGTGTGTGTGTGTGTGTGTGTGTGTGTGTGTGTGTACACCTCAACAAGAGCTGTTCAAGGCGACTATTGGCGTTGGAATGATACTGTGGAAACATACATCACGCAGCTGTGCTTTCATGGGTGTGTGTGTGTGTGTGCGGGGGGGGGGGAGGGAGATGAAAGGCAGAATGCCTGGCAGTGTGTCGATGGCACCAAAGCTTCTGGCATAGCGAGAGAGAGAGAGAGAGAGAGAGAGAGAGAGAGAGAGAGAGAGAGAGAGAGAGAGAGAGAGAGAGAGAGAGAGAGAGAGAGAGAGAGAGAGAGAGAGAGGAGAGAGAGAGAGAGAGAGAGAGAGAGAGAGAGAGAGAGAGAGAGAGAGAGAGAGAGAGAGAGAGAGAGAGAGAGAGAGAGAGAGAGAGAGAGAGAGAGAGAGAGGAGAGAGAGAGAGAGAGAGAGAGAGAGAGAGAGAGAGAGAGAGAGAGAGAGAGAGAGAGAGAGAGAGAGAGAGAGAGAGAGAGAGAGAGAGAGAGAGAGGAGAGAGAGAGAGAGAGAGAGAGAGAGAGAGAGAGAGAGAGAGAGAGAGAGAGAGAGAGAGAGAGAGAGAGAGAGAGAGAGAGAGAGAGAGAGAGAGAGAGAGAGAGAGAGAGAGAGAGAGAGAGAGAGAGAGAGAGAGAGAGAGAGAGAGAGAGAGAGAGAGAGAGAGAGAGAGAGAGAGAGAGAGAGAGAGAGAGGGAGAGAGAGAGAGAGAGAAAGAGAGAGGGAGAGAGAGAGAGAGAGAGAGAGAGAGAGAGAGAGAGAGAGAGAGAGAGAGAGAGAGAGAGAGAGAGAGAGAGAGAGAGAGAGAGAGAGAGAGAGAGAGAGAGAGACAGAGGAGAGAGGAAGAGAGAGAGAGAGAGAGAGAGAGAGAGAGAGAGAGAGAGAGAGAGAGAGAGAGAGAGAGAGAGAGAGAGAGAGAGAGAGAGAGGAGAGAGAGAGGAGAGAGAGAGAGAGAGAGAGAGAGAGAGAGAGAGAGAGAGAGAGAGAGAGAGAGAGAGAGAGAGAGAGAGAGAGAGAGAGAGAGAGAGAGAGAGAGAGAGAGAGAGAGAGAGAGAGAGAGAGAACATATAACGTCATCAAACACAAAGAAACACTTTGCGGGCAAGGATTTATGCTGATCTGCCCGCTTAAGAACAAGGAAAGAAAACGGAGAGAAGATAGTGAGAAGGAGGAGGAGAGAGAGAGACGCGAGGGGTATTAGGGAGAAGGAGAGAATGAGAGAGAGAAAGATTGGTGGCTAGACAGGACGGAAAATCCTTCTCCTACATCTGATGGCAGCCCTAGACCATCCTGGGGAACCAATCATGCATCACCTGGAAGACATGAGCGTGGGAACTCCTCCACTCGCTATGTATAGCGACCTTCTCGTTCTTCTTCTCCCAGGATAGAGGCCCTGAGGAGAAGCCAGCAGCTTGTCACAGCCTCCGGAGAGGAGCAGGAAACAAAAGTTCCACGAGAACCAGAAAAGAAGAGACACATATATAGTTATATTGTTGAACACACATAGAAAACACATATAAACCAACCAACGGACAGACAGACTATAAGAATCAAAAATATTCAGAGACGCATAAAGATACTTCCAAAGACAGACTTCAGTTTGTACTTCTTATGTAAAAACTAACTCGTATAAATATAAATATATCATTTTTACTGATATTGATATTTACTGATAACTCCAAAACTTAAGCAGTTGAGCTCCATAAGGGCATCTTGCACTGTAACAGGCTTGGATACCCAGATACCACAGTGTCAGCACTGTGGAGAAATGATCCCCCCACAGACCACTCGAACATTATCTAACACAGTTACCAACCAATTATAAAGAATTTCATTTAGAATTAACAGCGCAGAAGAAGTTGTAAAACCCATAATGTTACTGTTTGCCAAATATACGAGAAATAAACACCCATCTTCCGCTTCCGTAGGAATGGAATGAGTAGCAATTAGCGAGTCAGTTACAGGCTATATCTATAATATTCAGGCTAGAATCTATACTATTAAATAAGTAAAATATACTTATTAAATATGGAAAGTATTAAACTATTAAATAAGGAAATATACAGGTTCAGAAATATAGCTGGAACAAATGATCACACAATTTTCGAAAAACGTACGGACATATAGCATCCTATAGCCCGTCCTAGCTCTTAAGCCTAGCCCGTCCTCATCAACAAACTCCAAATGCTCGTTAATTCACTCGCCAAACCACCTGTTTATGGCTCGAAACAACTAAAGACATGATTCCCACCCGTCCACAGACCAGGCTCGTTAAAGCGGCCGCCGAGACCCCCTTCCCAAGAGGCATTCATCAATATTAACGCATTAAAAACAATATTTTTCTCATAGATATAAATTATCATAGATATATATTATATATAACCACATAGCTGGCGTTGTCAGTCTCATAATATAGCTTTCTATATACATCTATTTTCATAGCTTTCTATGCTTCTATTATCATGGTAGAAGGATTAAGAAACTCTGCTGGGTTTTAACAATTCAACTGATCACCAGAGCAAATGGGAGGACCTCTGACAAGCCGCCGGCTTCCTGTCCTCATCGAGGGGCCCCTCAGGTAAATTCAGGTAAAGAACAAACACGTGACCAACATTGGGGTGGTTAAAGAAACTTTTAATTATTGAAGGATTACAAGAGAGACAGAGACCACTACAACGGTCTCTGACCCACCACAACGGTCTCTGACCCACCACAACGGTCTCTGACCCACCACAACGGTCTCTGTTCCACCACAACGGTCTCTGACCCACTACAACGGTCTCTGTTCCACCACAACGGTCTCTGACCCACCACAACGGTCTCTGACCCATCACAATGGTCTCTGACCCACCACAACGGTCTCTGACCCACCACAACGGTCTCTGTCCCACCACAACGGTCTCTGTCCACCACAACGGTCTGTGACCCACCACAATGGTCTCTGACCCACCACAACGGTCTCTGACCCACCACAACGGTCTCTGACCCACCACAACGGTCTCTGACCCACCACAACGGTCCCTGACCCACCACAACGGTCTCTGACCCACCACAACGGTCTCTGACCCACCACAACGGTCTCTGACCCACCACAACGGTTTCTGACCCACCACAACGGTCTCTGACCCACCACAACTGTCTCTAACCCACCACAATGGTCTCTGACCCACCACAACGGTCTGTGACCTACCAACACTGGTCTGTGACCCACCACAACGGTCCCTGACCCACCACAACGGTCTCTGTCCCACCAAAATGGTTTCTGACCCACCACAACGGTCTCTGACCCACCATAACGGTCTCTGTCCCACCACAACTTTCTCTGACCCACCACAACGGTCCCTGACCCACCACAACGGTTTCTGACTCACCACAACGGTCTCTATCCCACCACAACGGTCTCTGACCCACCACAACGGTCTCTGACCCACCACAACGGTCTCTGTCCCACCACAACGGTCTCTGACCCACCACAACGGTCCCTGACCCACCACAACGGTTTCTGACCCACCACAACGGTCTCTGTCCCACCACAACGGTCTCTGACCCACCACAATGGTCTCTGACCCACCACAACGGTCTCTGTCCCACCACAACGGTCTCTGTCCCAACACAACGGTCTCTGACCCACCACAACGGTCTCTGTCCCACCAAAATGGTCTCTGACCCACCACAACGGTCTCTGACCCACCACAACGGTCTCTGTCCCACCACAACGGTCTCTGACCCACCACAACGGTCTCTATCCCACCAAAATGGTCTCTGACCCACCACAACGGTCTCTGACCCACCACAACGATTTCTGTCCCACCAAAATGGTCTCTGACCCACCACAACGGTCTCTGACCCACCACAACGGTCTCTGTCCCACCGAAATGGTCTCTGACCCACCACAACGGTCTCTGTCCCACAACAACGGTCTCTGTCCCACAACAACGGTCTCTGTCCCACCAAAATGGTCTCTGACCCACCACAACGGTCTCTGACCCACCACAACGGTCCCTGACCCACCACAACGGTCTCTTACCCACCACAACGGTCTCTGACCCACCACAACGGTCTCTGACTCACCACAACGGTCTCTGACCCACCACAACGGTCTCTGACTCACCACAACGGTCTCTGACCCACCACAACGGTCTCTGTCCCACCGAAAGGGTCTCTGACCCACCACAACGGTCTCTGTCCCACCACAACGGTCTCTGTCCCACCAAAATGGTCTCTGACCCACCACAACGGTCTCTGACCCACCACAACGGTCTCTGACCCACCACAACGGTCTCTGACCCACCACAACGGTCTCTGTCCCACCGAAATGGTCTCTGACCCACCACAACGGTCTCTGTCCCACCACAACGGTCTCTGTCCCACCACAACGGTCTCTGTCCCACCACAACGGTCTCTGTCCCACCACAACGGTCTCTGACCCACCACAACGGTCCCTGACCCACCACAACGGTTTCTGACCCACCACAACGGTCTCTGTCCCACCACAACGGTCTCTGACCGACCACAACGGTCTCTGACCCACCACAACGGTCTCTGTCCCACCACAACGGTCTCTGTCCCAACACAACGGTCTCTGACCCACCACAACGGTCTCTGTCCCACCAAAATGGTCTCTGACCCACCACAACGGTCTCTGACCCACCACAACGGTCTCTGTCCCACCACAACGGTCTCTGACCCACCACAACGGTCTCTATCCCACCAAAATGGTCTCTGACCCACCACAACGGTCTCTGACCCACCACAACGGTTTCTGTCCCACTAAAATGGTCTCTGACCCACCACAACGGTCTCTGACCCACCACAACGGTCTCTGTCCCACCGAAATGGTCTCTGACCCACCACAACGGTCTCTGTCCCACAACAACGGTCTGTGTCCCACAACAACGGTCTCTGTCCCACCAAAATGGTCTCTGACCCACCACAACGGTCTCTGACCCACCACAACGGTCCCTGACCCACCACAACGGTCTCTGACCCACCACAACGGTCTCTGACCCACCACAACGGTCTCTGACTCACCACAACGGTCTCTGACCCACCACAACGGTCTCTGACCCACCACAACGGTCTCTGACTCACCACAACGGTCTCTGACCCACCACAACGGTCTCTGTCCCACCGAAATGGTCTCTGACCCACCACAACGGTCTCTGTCCCACCGAAATGGTCTCTGACCCACCACAACGGTCTCTGTCCCACCACAACGGTCTCTGTCCCACCAAAATGGTCTCTGACCCACCACAACAGTCTCTGACCCACCACAACGGTCTCTGACCCACCACAACGGTCTCTGTCCCACCACAACGGTCTCTGACCCACCACAACGGTCTCTGTCCCACCAAAATGGTCTCTGACTCACCACAACGGTCTCTGACCCACCACAACGGTCTCTGACCCACCACAACGGTCTCTGACCCACCACAAAACATTTTCACTCATTTCCAACCACAGTTTGAGCGATTTCTATCGTAATCACAGTCATTTTCAGCAACTTTCATCCCTTTTCAATAATTTCCTGCTCATTTTCGATTTTTTTTTAGAGCATGTCTTACATTTTCTAAGACATTCTCCATACTTTTCATCACTTTCAATCATTTTCAGCTCATTTTCAGAATTTTTTTTAGTAGTTTCTAGTAGTTTCCTTGCCATTTCCAGCGCGTTTACACACACACACACACACACACACACACACACACACACACACACACACACACACACACACACACACACACACACATACATACACACACACAAAGGCGGGACCAAAGAGCCAGAGCTCAACCCCCGCAAGCACAATTAGGTGAGTACACACACACACACACACACACACACACACACACACACACACACACACACACACACACACACACACACACACACACACACACACACACACACACACCCACACACACACACACACCCACACACACACCCACACACACACACACACCCACACACACACACACACACACACACACACACACACACACACACACACACACACACACACACACACACACACATATTCACTGGGCTAATCATGACAGGGAAAATGGTTTTGGGCGAGATGTCAACCCGTTATCTCCCGCACTGTGATATCCACTCGTTATCACACGGAGTTAGTAAACATGTCACACTTTAGTTACATATGGTTATTATTGTACCTGGCGGGATATTACGCTATCCTGCCTGACCTGGCGGGATATTACGCTATCCTGCCTCACCTGGCGGGATATTACGCTATCCTGCCTGACCTGGCGGGATATTACGCTATCCTGCCTCACCTGGCGGGATATTACGCTATCCTGCCTGACCTGGCGGGATATTACGCTATCCCGCCTCACTTGGCGGGATATTACGCTATCCTGCCTGACCTGGCGGGATATTACGCTATCCTGCCTCACCTGGCGGGATATTACGCTATCCTGCCTGACCTGGCGGGATATTACGCTATCCTGCCTCACCTGGCGGGATATTACGCTATCCTGCCTCACCTGGCGGGATATTACGCTATCCTGCCTCACCTGGCGGGATATTACGCTATCCCGCCTCACCTGGCGGGATATTACGCTATCCTGCCTCACCTGGCGGGAAATTACGCTATCCTGCCTCACCTGGCGAGATATTACGCTATCCTGCCTCACCTGGCGGGATATTACAATATCCTGCCTCACCTGGCGGGATATTACGCTATCCTGCCTCACCTGGCGGGATATTACGCTATCCTGCCTGACCTGGCGGGATATTACGCTATCCTGCCTCACCTGGCGGGATATTACAATATCCTGCCTCACCTGGCGGGATATTACGCTATCCTGCCTCACCTGGCGGGATATTACGCTATCCTGCCTCACCTGGCGGGATATTACGCTATCCTGCCTCACCTGGCGGGATATTACGCTATCCTGCCTCACCTGGCGGGATATTACGCTATCCGGCCTCACCTGGCGGGATATTACGCTATCCTGCCTCACCTGGCGAGATATTACGCTATCCTGCCTCACCTGGCGGGATATTACAATATCCTGCCTCACCTGGCGGGATATTACGCTATCCTGCCTCACCTGGCGGGATATTACGCTATCCTGCCTGACCTGGCGGGATATTACGCTATCCTGCCTGACCTGGCGGGATATTACGCTATCCTGCCTGACCTGGCGGGATATTACGCTATCCTGCCTCACCTGGCGGGATATTACGCTATCCTGCCTGACCTGGCGGGATATTACGCTATCCTGCCTCACCTGGCGGGATATTACGCTATCCTGCCTCACCTGGCGGGATAATACGCTATCCTGCTTCACCTGGCGGGATATTACCTAGCTCCAGGACCCGCCTCACCTGACGAGTCATCAACCTCCACCTCCCAAGACTTGCCTCCGTATCCTAATTAATTAAGAGAACAGAAAAAACTCGAACCAAAATATCGATAAGTTTTGGTAAACAATATTTTGGAAATATACTTTTCTTACTATATTTTACTGCTTTTATACTGTTTTACTTTTACTGTTTTTTATTTTGTATACTGTTTCCCAAATGTATTTTTTTTTTTTTTGCAGAAATAGATATTCCAGTTTTATTTCGCGTTTTTGGGCTTCTATTTTCTTCATTTCTTTTTACAGTTCATTTACAGCTGTAACTTTTTGGTTACACCATTGGTAAGAAAAGCCGATAATACTATATTTTTAACCAGAAGTTGTTGTGATATTTGATTTGATTTTAATCCAAGTTTTATATTAAGTCATTCTGTATATTTAAGCGCGACGCAAAATGCTAATTTTTGCACTAAATCTGGTGATATTATTCCTACCAATTCTGTCAGAGAAATAACTATGCAACATATCGTTAGGATCTAGATGTGTAGTTAAGGTAAAAGTTCTTTTGTGGGGTTAATGTCTTTATCCTTCCCCCTTACCTTATCCTATTACAAGCGATAGTTTAAGGAGCCCCCAATTAACCCCTTAAAGTCTTAATTAACCCGTTTAGGTCCTAATTAAGCCCCCTTAAGGCCATATGTACGTGGTCTTATTTCCGGGCTTACCATTGCTGGAAATGTTATAGGTTACTTACGTAATCCATTGATTAATTAATTAATCCTTAAGTAATCCTTCCTTTCCTCGTATAATGTATCTCTTACTCCTAACTGGGCTTTGTTTACTAGCCTGCCATAGTCTCGGCCTCAGTGGCAACGTCAGGCGACGGCTGGCAATAATGACAACTTAGGTAGTTAGGTTTAGTGGCGAGTTAAATAGTTGGGATTAATGACAACTCAAGATTAGCTAAACTTAATGGGAACTTGGGCAGGTTGGCTTAGAGAGAGAGAGAGAGAGAGAGAGAGAGAGAGAGAGAGAGAGAGAGAGAGAGAGAGAGAGAGAGAGAGAGAGAGAGAGAGAGAGACATAGACAGAGAGAGAGAGAGAAGAGCTAGCTAAGCGTACACCCAAATCAACCCCCCCAACAATTGGTCGTATATCATAATTACCACGTCATTAATGACTACCTTACGCTACCACTCACAGTCTGTTTGAACAAACGTAATCGCAGGAAACGTCCAGTCATGTCACTCTTCGACGTGGGGCAATATGGCGCCGAGAGAGAGTGAATAAGGACTCTTTATAAGGACTCTCAAGAGTCCACCAACAGTTGACAGTCATATTTGCTCTATGACTCTTGAAGATAAACATTGACGACTCTTTCATATCACTGTTTACAGATGTTGCGAAACTAATGAGGAATGTTGAGGCAGATGAGGATTGTAAGATTCTCCAGAATGACTTAAATAGGTTGCAGAAATGGTCCGAGAAGTGGCTGCTAGAGTACAACACTAACAAGTGCAAGGTGATGGAAATGGGGACAGGAGCCAGGAGACCGAAAGGCCAATACGCGATGAAGGGAAACTACCTCCCAATAACGACTAGAGAAAAAGATTTGAGAGTGGACATAAGACCAAACCTAACTGCGTGTGTTGTGTGTGTGTGTGTGTGTGTGTGTGTGTGTGTGTGTGTGTACTCACCTAATTGTACTCACCTAATTGTGCTTGCGGGGGTTGAGCTCTGGCTCTTTGGTCCCGCCTCTCAACCGTCAATCAACTGGTGTACAGATTCCTGAGCCTATTGGGCTCTATCATATCTACATTTGAAACTGTGAATGGAGTCAGCCTCCACCACATCACTTCCTAATGCATTCTATTTGCTAACTACTCTGACACTGAAAAAGTTCTTTCTAACGTCTCTGTGGCTCATTTGGGTACTCAGCTTCCACCTGTGTCCCCTTGTTCGCGTCCCACCAGTGTTGAAAAGTTCATCCTTGTTTACCCGGTCGATTCCCCTGAGGATTTTGTAGGTTGTGATCATGTCCCCCCTTACTCTTCTGTCTTCCAGTGTCGTGAGGTGCATTTCCCGCAGCCTTTCCTCATAACTCATGCCTCTTAGTTCTGGGACTAGTCTAGTAGCATACCTTTGGACTTTTTCCAGCTTCGTCTTGTGCTTGACAAGGTACGGGCTCCATGCTGGGGCCGCATACTCCAGGATTGGTCTTACATATGTGGTGTACAAGATTCTGAATGATTCCTTACACAGGTTCCTGAACGCCGTTCTGATGTTAGCCAGCCTCGCATATGCCGCAGACGTTATTCTCTTTATGTGGGCTTCAGGAGACAGGTTTGGTGTGATATCAACTCCAAGATCTTTCTCTCTGTCTGTTTCATTAAGTACTTTATCTCCTATTCTGTATCCTGTGCCTGGCCTCCTGTTTCCACTGCCTAGTTTCATTACTTTGCATTTATATGTGTGTGTGTGTGTGTGTGTGTGTGTGTGTGTGTGTGTGTGTGTGTGTGTGTGTGTGTGTGTGTGTGTGTGTACTCACCTAATTGTGCTTGCGGGGGTTGAGCTTTGGCTCTTTGGTCCCGCCTCTCAACTGTCAATCAACTGGTGTACAGATTCCTGAGCCTACTGGGCTCTATCATATCTACATTTGAAACTGTGTATGGAGTCAGCCTCCACCACATCACTTCCTAGTGCATTCCATTTATTAACTACTCTGACACTGAAAAAATTCTTTCTAACGTCTCTGTGGCTCATCTGGGTACTAAGTTTCCACCTGTGTCCCCTTGTTCGTGTCCCACCCGTGCTGAAGAGTTTGTCTTTGTCCACCCTGTCAATTCCCCTGAGAATTTTGTAGGTGGTTATCATGTCTCCCCTTACTCTTCTGTTTTCCAGGGATGTGAGGTTCAGCTCCTTTAGCCTTTCCTCGTAGCTCAATCCTCTCAGTTCCGGGACGAGCCTGATGGCATACCGCTGAATCTTCTCTAACTTTGTCTTGTGTTTAACTAGGTATGGACTCCAGGCTGGAGCTGGTGTGTGTGTGTGTGTGTGTGTGTGTGTGTGTGTGTGTGTGTGTGTGTGTGTGTGTGTGTGTGTGTGTGTGTGTGTGTGTGTGTGTGTGTGTGTGTGTGTGTGTGTGTGTGTGTGTGTGTGTGTGTGTGTGTGTGTGTGTGTGTGTGTTATATATATGTATGTATTTGTATGTGTTATACAAAGACTGACTTTTGCAGAGTCTCAGAGAGTCAGATGTATGACACAGGTGACACCTGTATACACGTGACTCCACAGGTGACACACAACCACAACTCACAATCATCACTGAGAATAACAACAACAATCAAATATAAAAACCTTCCAAAATGACCTACAAAAAAAAAAAAAATCCCCATAAACATCTGACGTGATCAACAAGGCTGTTGATCGTGGGTCCTCAGAACGCTGGCAACATGCACAACTCTCACGGGGAGAAACAAACACAATTGCAAACAAACAAACAAGAAAAAAACACGTTCATAAGAACCGCAGAAGCTCCGGATTGGTGGAGATGTTTGGTAAACAAACTGGGATTCATTTGCTTGTTAATGTTGGCATTTTTCTTCCTTGTGGTTTAGCTGTTTATCCGTTCACAGAGAAAAAGATTCACCACAGTGGCGGTAGTTGGAGAAGCTCTGATTCAGAGAGTCTCTCTCTGTCTCTGTCTCTGTCTCTGTCTCTCTCTGTCTCTCTCTCTCTCTCTCTCTCTCTCTCTCTCTCTCTCTCTCTCTCTCTCTCTCTCTCTCTCTCTCTCTCTCTCTCTCTCTCTCTCTCTCTCTCTCCGTCTATCTATTCAATTGGAAATGATGTTGAACGCTCTCTGGTAGTCAGGGAAAACGCAGCCTACCTTCTCTCTCTCTCTCTCTCTCAATGTTTATACCTGCCATCATGTTATTATTTATGTTGTCGGTAGTCACTAACCTGGAGGATACTCGCTTGATACTCGTCCAACTTGGCGAGTATTAAGTCAGCTCTTTAAGTGATCAGTAAACCTAAGCTCTCTGAGAATACAGTAAACCTAAGCTCACTGAGTATACAGTAAACCTAAGCTCACTGAGTATCCCCTCAAACCAAAACAGATCAAAATCTTCTCCAAATTGAAAACAATTATCCGCAAGCTCTTTAAAATCTCTCAAGAGTTGGCAGCTTAAATGACTAATAATCTCTTGAACTAAGCTGGTGTAAGCTGGGAGTGCACGCACTCGTTAAAGCAACGCGCAAAATTACTGTTATTGCGGGAGCCGATTACGGCGTGTCAACACTGATATAGTGTTAAGCTACAGATGTAAATTATAATGTTCTAAATAAATATATTTTAGACCAACTTATAAGAGCTGGAGAAAGGTTTAAAAATATTTTTTTTTTTAGAAGCGAGTTTAACCCGAGGAAAGTTGGTAATGTGTTTAAGTGATTTTAAAACGCTTTTTGGTCCTTTTGAAACGTTTTATATATATATATATATATATATATATATATATATATATATATATATATATATATATATATATATATATATATATATATGTCAGACAACGAAGTAAGGATTCAAACAGGAATTTCCTTAAGTACTTTCGTATTTAATAATATATCTTCAGAAGGATGGATTTACATTTTTTTTAAGCCACCCAAAAGGTGGCACTGGCATGACTTGCCAGTAATAATAACATGATTCATGAATTATTCTGATTTTTTTCTTTTTCATGAATAGCATGAATAGTCCCTAATTGACAATTCAGTGGTGTGGATATAGAGGTGGGAGTGAGGTGAGAGTTTAAGTGCATGACAGTATAAACCTTGTCGAGGACGGTAATATACTGGAGACGGCACCACTCCCGTGCCAGGTAAGTCCACTACGGGCTCACCATAGCCCATGCTACTTGCCCCGCTCCTGTGCCAGGTAAGTTACGGGCTCACCATAGCCCGTAACTATGGCAGATGGTGTGCTTGTTGATACGTGTGTGGGTCTAGATTCATGCATACTACACACATGGATTCAGACATATATATGTACATACATAAAAACATAATATACACATAAATAAATACATATATAAACACACATGCATTCATAATACAAGCACACACACTAAAGAATGCACTTTTCACAGGAAATTGCTCTCATACATCACGACAGAGCGGAGAGACAGACAGAAATAAGGTCTTGAGGTCCTTAAATCCTCCTTAAGTAGAAAGTGAAACTTAACGCTGGCGATCTCAACTTTCGGGTCAACTGTGGGAGGTTCCGTCATGTTCAACAGCCAACCAGAGAAGGGATCATAAATGTGGGAGGTCCTTCATGTTCAACAGCCAATCAGAGAACAAACTGTAACCTTCAGACGCCTGGATAGCCAATCAGAGACTGGATATCAGTTGACTTACGTTCAGGTTCCTCACTTGATGCCATCAAGAACTGAACACACACAGAGAGAGGTAAATAAGTGCATAATTATGTTGTACATAAGTACATATGTACTCTTATTTATATACACCCAAACTCAATCATATATATGTCTAACCTTCGCTTGAAACAACCCAGTAATCATACATCTGTTATATCCCCCCGGTAATTTCTTCTACAAATCAACAAACGTGTTTCCAAACCAGTATTTACCCAGGTCTTTCTTGAATCCCTGAACTTATCCACTTGTATCCATTGTTCGCATTATATTTTGTGTTTATATATTTAGAAGTCTTGAACAATATATTATGATGTTCAAAGCTCAACTGTTATGTCTAAATTGAGCATAGAAAACGCATTCTTGTCAACTTTTCTAGAAATAAATCCTAGTATCTCATGTGCTATATTCTATGCATTACATAGAATATAGCACATAGAATATGCATTCATTTTTTGGCTTTAAGATTTCAACTAACGTCTCCTAGATCTTGCTCGCGCTTCCTAAAATCAACATTATCCAGCTGATATCCAGTAATTCTATAATTAAGAACTAAGAACCTAAGCTCAAAACTTCATTTTTCAGCATTAAACTTCATCTTTTCTCAATTTTGAAAGGTTGTCGAGATTGTCTTACACCAATTTTGCGTCTTGATCTCACTTCATTCCCTGCTTTGATTTTGTATTAATTTGTAAATATTGCTTATTCAATCTTGTATCTAAATCGTTTAAATGATGATGAACGAAGGACCCAAGACAGTGCCTAGGGGCACTCCACTGAAAACGGGATCCCACTCTGACTTGACACACATAGAGATCACACTAACGTGATGCATCAAATGAACAAATCCACAAGGGCCGTGACGAGGATTCGAACCTGCGTCGAACCTGATTTTAACCCTGTCGTAGCTCAGTCGATTAAGGCAGTGTCTGGGATGCTCCCGGACGCAGGTTCGAATCCTCGTCACGGCCCTTGTGGATTTGTTCATCTGACTTGACACCATTGATGCTAACTCTGTTTTCCTCTAAACAATCCATCCCCCTAATCCAACTTAAGATGCTTCTCCAATACCAGGTGCTTCTAATTGTCTAATGACCCCCGTCGTCGTGAGGCATAGTCTCAAGATCTTTGTTAAAGTCAAGATATAGAATGTTACAATTCTTCCCACTGTCAACTGCTTGGTCCTTAACTATGTTCAAAACTGAAGATTTCTTGTTGGTTGCTCTGTAAGCTGGTGGTATAACATGCACGTAGTCACCCCTCCAGAGATTTCAGTAATTGGCCTCGTCAGCCAATGAGGTTGAATGGGCTGCCTCGTCAGCCAATCACGTTGAGAGCTACAGCTGACTCTTACCTGTTTGACCAGAGGCTCGTGTTAAGAGCATAATGCTCCGTGAAATAACTGAATATTAGATTGATTTCATGGCTTGATACCTTGGCAATCAAGTAGAGGTTCTGGGTAAGTAATTAATATGTGTTTTTCGAGCAATTAATGTGTGTTTCTCTAGCAATTAATATGTGTTTCTCTAGCAATTAATGTGTGTTTCTCTAGCAATTAATATGTGTTTCTCTAGCAATTAATATGTGTTTCTCTAGCAATTAATATGTGTTTCTCTAGCAATTAATATGTGTTTCTCTAGCAATTAATGTGTGTTTCTCTAGCAATTAATATGTGTTTCTCTAGCAATTAATATGTGTTTCTCTAGCAATTAATATGTGTTTCTCTAGCAATTAATATGTGTTTTTCGAGCAATTAATATGTGTTTCTCTAATTTATTGCACTACTTTCATGCTAGGTACTGTGTCGAATGCTTTCTGGACAGTCTCAAAATGGCAGTCTGCCCACTTTTCTCTCTCTGTCTCCCGGTCATAAAATGTTACCAAAGTTTTCTTGGCAAGATTTGCCGTCCCCGAACCCGTGATGTGTCGCAACGGCTCTTCCTCTCCGGATGTTCGACTCATCTCTCTCCCCTGGTCTTTTCAAGTAATGGACCAGACCACACACTAGAAATTGAAGGGACGACGACGTTTCGGTCCGTCCTGGACCATTCTCAAGTCGATTGGACCATTGCATGTTCTTTAACACCTCATTTCCGTCTTTTTTTTATTGGTAATACATTGGTTATTTTCCAACTTTCTGGTAGTTCTAATCCAAAGGCCACAGCATCTATATTAAAAACTTGGGGGTTCAGCCTTTGATTTATGTGCTACGTTACTTTTAAGATTTCTTCTCTCTTCTCCTTTTTACTCTAAGTTATTTACTCCTTCACGTTCTTCTGGTGTCCGTCATTGTTTTTTTTTTTTGTAGTTCCTGAAATGTATCAATCCTCCCCTGCTTTTGTGTTTGCTTTCTAAGACTTTTGTTTTAAGACTTTTGTTTTAAGACTTTTGTTTTAAGACTTTTGTTTTAAGACTTTTGTTTTAAGACTTTTGTTTTAAGACTTTTGTTTTAAGACTTTTGTTTTAAGACTTTTGTTTTAAGACTTTTGTTTTAAGACTTTTGTTTTAAGACTTTCGTTTTAAGACTTTTGTTTTAAGACTTTTGTTTTAAGACTTTTGTTTTAAGACTTTTGTTTTAAGACTTTTGTTGTCCCTTTAATGCCATGACTTTCTTTGTCCTTACCTTTGTCCGGGACAAAGTTGTCGCCGGACTCCTGCATTTTAGGCTGTGGCAGTCCTTGTCTTGAGTGGTCTTAAATCTTTATTTCTTAATAGTTTTACTCTGTGTGTGTGTGTGTGTGTGTGTGTGTGTGTGTGTGTGTGTGTGTGTGTGTGTGTGTGTGTGTGTGTGTGTGTGTGTGTGTGTGTGTGTGTGTGTGTGTGTGTGTGTGTGTGTGTGTGTGTGTGTGTGTGGGTGTGTACTCACCTATTTGTACTCACCTATTTGTGCTTGCAGGATCGAGCATTGACTCTTGGATCCCGCCTTTCCAGCTATCGGTTGTTTACAGCAATGACTCCTGTCCCATTTCCCTATCATACCTAGTTTTAAAAGTATGAATAGTATTTGCTTCCACAACCTGTTCCCCAAGTGCATTCCATTTTTCTACTACTCTCACGCTAAAAGAAAACTTCCTAACATCTCTGTGACTCATCTGAGTTTCCAGTTTCCACCCATGTCCCCTCGTTCTGTTATTATTACGTGTGAACATTTCATCTATTTCCACTTTGTCAATTCCCCTGAGTATTTTATATGTCCCTATCATATCTCCTCTCTCCCTTCTTTTCTCTAGTGTCGTAAGGTTCAGTTCCTTCAGCCGCTCTTCATATCCCATCCCTCGTAACTCTGGGACAAGCCTCGTCGCAAACCTCTGAACCTTCTCCAGTTTCTTTATGTGTTTCTTCAGGTGGGGGCTCCATGATGGCGCGACATACTCTTAAGACGGGTCTCACGTAGGCAGTGTAAAGCGCCCTAAAAGCCACCTCATTTAGGTTTCTGAATGAAGTTCTAATTTTCGCCAGTGTAGAGTACGCTGCTGTCGTTATCCTATTTATATGTGCCTCAGGAGTTAGATTAGGTGTCACATCCACTCCCAGGTCTCTTTCTCGAATCGTTACAGGTAGGCTGTTCCCATTCATTGTGTACTGTCCCTTTGGTCTCCTGTCACCTGATCCCATTTCCATAACTTTGTGTGTGTGTGTGTGTGTGAATTCTATGTAAAAGAGGTGAAAACAGAATTAGGTCAGGCGTCAATACATTAGCCAACCATGTGTGTTTCTTTATTATGCACCCCATACCCATCCCGTGGGCGGTGGTGTAAAGGATTACAGAGGCACATAATCGGTTCAGAAACTGAACCCCTCAAGTTGGAGTTTAAGAAAGGCGGGGTCCTGGAGCTAACAGCTCCAGTCTGTAGACACAAAACCAATAAACAATAAATACAGACATCCCTAGGATGCAGGCCACAAGAACTGTCTAAATCACAGGTACCTATTTACTGCTAGGTGAATATAGGTATTAGGTGAAACGGTTTACCAAACGCTTCTATTTTGGTTCGGGGATTGAACCAGCCATCAACGGGTGTAAGCCGACGACTTAACCTACTGCGCTACTTTTGTGTGTGTGTGTGTGTGTGTGTGTGTGTGTGTGTGTGTGTGTGTGTGTGTGTGTGTGTGTGTGTGTGTGTGTGTGTGTGTGTGTGTGTGTGTTCGAGCGAAATATATAATAGCTATAATAGAGGAAAAATAAATTGATTAGAAAGGCAGGTTCCAAGAGCTAAAACTCGAGTATAAAGGCACAAATAGGTGAGTACACACACACACACACACACACACACACACACACACACACACACACACACATCCCTAGGAAGCAGCTGTGTAACTCCCAGGTACCTATTTACTGCTAGGTAACAGGGGCATCAGGGTGAAAGAAACTCTGCTCATTTTTTCCGCCTCCGCCGGGGATCGAACCCTGACCCTTAGGACTACGAATCCCGAGCGCTATCCCCTCAGCCATCAGGCTACTCAGCCATCAGACCACTCAGCCATCAGACCACTCAGCCATCTTCTTTCTTCTTTGAACTTCTTTCTTTTATGAACTTCTTTCTTCTTTGAACTTCTTTCAGTTCATTCCACTTGATTATACTTATAGAGGGTACGAATTTTCCCTTAAATTTCTTCTTTCCCTTTGTGTCTCCAACTTTCACCTCTGTCCTCTTGTCACTGTCTCTCACTTTCCTGAGGTTGTCCTTGTCCTCCTTGCCAATTCCCCCACAATATCTTGTATGTGGTGATCATATCCTCTCTCGTTTCATCTATGCTCCGGGGCTGTAAGGTTTAACTCCTTATGCTATCCTCACTGCTCAGTCCTCTTATGTCTCACACATTCTTGCTGCTATCTGGTTGGACGTTCACAAGGGGGGGGGGGGGGGAGGGGGGTGGAGGGGGGGGGGGGAGGGGGGGGGTGGATTTCCAGGCCGGTGCCGCGTATTCCAGTACAACCCGTTCTTGCACTTTCGTATAGTCAATATTGACTTATTAAATACGTGCATATGTGACATACTAAACATACTAGTTTACCTTTGAAAGCTTCATAGAAAACACCGACCTTACCTAACCTTCTTAGTATGTTAAGATGAGCATCTTATTGCTTCGTAATTACAATTATTACTTAACCTATTATAGGTATAGGTTAAGTAATAATTGTAATTACGAAGCAGTAAGATTCTTATCTTAACATACTAAGAAGGTTAGGTAAGGTCGGTGTTTTCTATGAAGCTTTTCAAGGTAAACTAATATGTTTAGTATGTCACATATGCACGTATTTAATAAGTCAATATTGACTGTAAGAAAGTGCGAGAACGGGTTGTCCAGTATTGGTTTAAGAAACGCCGTATAATTTACCTCGAAAGAGCGCTGGTTTAGGTTTTCTAAACAACGTTGTAATCTTGGCCAGCGTCTCGTATGCCGCTGATGTGACCATGTTTATGTGTGCCTCTGGAGATAATGTTGGGATTATTCAATCTCAAATCTATTTTCCGGATTGTTAAGATAATTTACAATATAAATTAAGAACAGTTGGGGGTCAAAGTCGACTGCTAAGGGACTTGTTACCGTGCTCTAGATGGAAGCCTCTCACGGTGACTCTCTGTTTCCTGTCCTTTAGGTAGTCCCTTAAGTCCAGTTCAGTGTCTTCTCAGTTACTCTGCTTGCTTCTCCATCTTTTACACCAATTTTTCGGGAGGGACTTTATCAACTGCGTTCTGATAGGCTAGGAAATTGCAGTCTACCCACCCCAGCCTTCTTTCCTATTTTAGTGACCTTGTCATATAACTCGTTCAGGTTTGTAAGGCGAGAATTTCACTTTCTGCATCATTGCTGCCTAGTTGTGCTTGCGGGGTTTGAGCTCTGCTCCTTTGGCCCGTCTCTCAACTGTCAATCAATCAACTGTTATTAACTACTAACTAATTATTTTTTCCACACACACACACATGCCCAGGAAGGAGCCCGTAACAGCTGTCTGACTCCCAAGTACCTATTTACTGCTAGGTAATAGGTGCATCAGGGTGAAAGAAACTCTGTCCATTTGTCTCTGCCGGCGCCGGGAATCGAACCCGGGCCACATGATTACGAGTCCCCGTGCGCTGTCCACTCAGCTACCAGACCCCTATGTGCGTGTGTGTGTGTGTGTGTGCGTGTGCGTGTGCGTGTGCGTGCCTGAGTATTATTCAAGCGAGTGAGTCACTTGCAACACGCAACAACGCCACAAATTGCAACCTTTCCAAAGTCCTTAGAGAGGAAAACGAAGTCAAAACGAAGGCAAACCGCTCACAATCCCGCGCCATTGTCAAGGTAACGCAACAAGTGCCAATTTTGTCAATATATTTTGTAACAATTTCTTAAAATGTTTAAATTTAAAAATTAAATATTTTTTCAAATATTTATTTACTATTGATTTATACATATATATATATATATATATATATATATATATATATATATATATATATATATATATATATATATATATATATATATATTTATATATATATATATATATATATATATATATATATATATATATATATATATATATATATATATATATATATACAAGAAGATACATTGGGTTTACGAGAGTACATAGCATTGATGTTTTTACGTTCTTGTAAAGCCACTAACATGCATAGCGTTTCGGGCAGGTAATGCTCTTTAATGGAGCCCTGTTGTTTGTGTATTGTTAATCGCCTAGAGAGAGAGAGAGACGTTGAGGTCTTGCCTATATATTGAGATCTTTGGGGTTGACAGTGCCCAAGTGGGTATGTGAAGGCATAGACGACGTTGGTCTCTCTCTTAAGGCGTTCTGTTTATATCACTATCTGTCTACCTGAAAGTTGTGTAAATTCCTGGGGGTGGAGGCCTGGTCAAGGACCGGGCCGCGGGGACACTAAAGCCACGAAATCATCTCAAGATGACCTCAAGAAGATAGAATCATTAATCTTACCCTTTCGGTCATATTCAACAACATATGTTTAATAGAAAGACTGCTACCAAAATATACTAGTATATATATATATATATATATATATATATATATATATATATATATATATATATATATATATATATATATATATATATATATATATATATATATATATATATTAGTATATTTTGGTAGCAGTCTTTCCTGTAGACATATATTATTAAATATGACCGAAAAAGTAAGATTAATAATTCTAACACGAATTTTCTCAATCTTTCGTACATTTCTTTTCACTGTTGGTGGTAATTCAAAAATCAATTCTCCAAAATTCATTTTTATTTCTAGTCTGACGCGACACTTGAGCGCGTTTCGTAAAACTTATTACATTTTCAAAGACTTTAGTTTAAACATACACAACTGAATAGAACTTACATATCTCCGATTTGTTTATATCTACATTTGAGTGAGGTGGATGGGGTGAGGTGGTATTTAATAAGGTATTAATTTCATCAACACAAGACAGAACACGAAACAATGGGTATTGAATAGAAGTGATTGTAGAAAGCCTATTGGTCCATATTTCTTGATGCTTCTATATTGGAGCAGAGTCTTGAGGTGGGTAGAATATAGTTGTGCATTAATTGGCTGTTGATTGCTGGTGTTGACTTCTTGATGTGTAGTGCCTCGCAAACGTCAAGCCGCCTGCTATCGCTGTATCTATCGATGATTTCTGTGTTGTTTAATAGGATTTCTCTGGCGATGGTTTGGTTGTGGGAAGAGATTATATGTTCCTTAATGGAGCCCTGTTGCTTATGCATCGTTAAACGCCTAGAAAGAGATGTTGTTGTCTTGCCTATATACTGGGTTTTTTGGAGCTTACAGTCCCCAAGAGGGCATTTGAAGGCATAGACGACGTTGGTCTCTTTTAAAGCGTTCTGTTTTGTGTCTGGAGAGTTTCTCATGAGTAGGCTGGCTGTTTTTCTGGTTTTATAGTAAATCGTCAGTTGTATCCTCTGATTTTTGTCTGTAGGGATAACGTTTCTATTAACAATATCTTTCAGGACCCTTTCCTCCGTTTTATGAGCTGTGGAAAAGAAGTTCCTGTAAAATAGTCTAATAGGGGGTATAGGTGTTGTGTTGGTTGTCTCTTCAGAGGTTGCATGGCGTTTCACTTTCCTTCTTATGATGTCTTCGACGAAACCATTGGAGAAGCCTGTTGTTGACTAGGACCTGTCTTACCGTACAGAGTTCTTCGTCGACTTGCTTCCATTCTGAGCTGTGGCTGAGAGCACGGTCGACATATGCGTTAACAACACTCCTCTTGTACCTATCTGGGCAGTCGCTTTTGGCATTTAGGCACATTCCTATGTTCGTTTCCTTAGTGTAGACTGCAGTGACTCCGCTAGACTCCGCTCCAATATAGAAGCATCAAGAAATATGGACAAATAGGCTTTCTACAATCACTTCTATTCAATACCCATTGTTTCGTGTTCTGTCTTGTGTTGATGAAATTAATACCTTATTAAATACCACCTCACCCCATCCACCTCACTCAAATGTAGATATAAACTAATCGGAGATGTGTAAGTTCTATTCAGTTGTGTATGTTTAAACTAAAGTCTTTGAAAATGTAATAAGTTTTACGAAACGCGCTCAAGTGTCGCGTCAGACTAGAAATAAAAATGAATTTTGGAGAATTGATTTTTGAATTACCACCAACAGTGAAAAGAAATGTACGAAAGATTGAGAAAATTCGTGTTAGAATTATTAATCTTACTTTTTCGGTCATATTTAATAATATATATATATGTGTGTGTGTGTGTGTGTGTATCACGAAAATAAACACGTGATAAACAAGGCGACAGTGTCAGACCAAGAAGGAAGAACTGAAACAGGAATTTCCTTAAGAATTTTCGTATATAATAATACATCTTCAGGAGGATGGATTTACAGATTGAAAATTAAGGCACCTAAGAGGTGGCACGGGCATGAATAGCCCGCAAGGATTTACAATTCAGTGGTGTGGATATAGGCAGGAAAGAGGTGAGGTGAGGTACAATGTCTTTAATGAGACAATGGGATATTAGTAAGGTATTTGTGAGATAATATCAGTATAATGTATCTGTCTACCTGAAAGTTGTGTTAATTCTCTGAACGTTGTGTCATGAGACAGTGAAAGTCTCAGTAACACTGATCACTCAGCCTCGTGTGTCACTAAGACAGTATCAATGAGTGTCAATGCTGGACTTGCTGTAGAGAGAGAGTGAGAGTGTGAGAGAGAGTGAGAGAGTGTGAGAGTGAGAGAGAGTGTGTGTGTGTGTGAGAGAGAGAGAGAGAGAGAGAGAGAGAGAGAGAGAGAGAGAGAGAGAGAGAGAGAGAGAGAGAGAGAGAGAGAGAGAGAGAAAGAGAAAGAGAAAGAGAAAGAGAGAGAGAGAGAGAGAGAGAGAGAGAGAGAGAGAGAGAGAGAGAGAGAGTGTGTGAGAGAGAGAGAGTGTGTGAGAGAGAGAGAGAGAGAGAGAGAGAGAGAGAGAGAGAGAGAGAAAGAGAAAGAGAAAGAGAAAGAGAAAGAGAGAGAGAGAGAGAGAGAGAGAGAGAGAGAGAGAGAGAGAGAGAGAGAGAGAGAGAGAGTGTGTGAGAGAGAGAGAGTGTGTGAGAGAGAGAGTGTGAGAGAGAGAGAGAGAGAGAGAGAGAGAGAGAGAGAGAGAGAGAGAGAGAGAGAGAGAGAGAGAGAGAGAGAGAGGAGAGAGAGAGAGAGAGAGAGAGAGAGAGAGAGAGAGGGGGGGGGGGGGAGAGAGAGAGAGAGCGCACACATGATTCTTAGCAAGGCAGGTCCCACGTAGCCGGAGCCAGTCGCCTGCATATTGTTATTAATATAACAACCCCACTATGGCGTCCTTGGACCTGCCACCCCCCCATTAAAAACTTTATTTTCCACGTTTAACTGGACGTCCAGCTGAAGACTTAGCTGTAAAGCTTAGCTGAAAGGTAACGCTTTACAGCTAATGACACGCCGCTCCAAAAAGAAAACGCATATTAACTCCCTCTAAGGGGAAACTAGTCCAGATCCGCAAGACACTGTTCTTGGAAGTGTGTTGGAATATCAGTCTTCCATTCAACGTTCTCGAGGAAACTAACCGCACCCTTAAGCCACCGGACTTAAGAAAGCGTTTCCTCAACCGGGGGACCAGGGTACAGGCTACGAATGACGTTATTTACTCACTTGGCGCCAATTGACATCCTGTACTCCCTTGTATCCGGATGGAACCTTTACTCCTCTGAATCCGGATAAATCTGTACTCTCTTGAATCCGGATGGAACCTTTACTCCCTTGTATCCGGATAAATCTGTACTCCCTTGTATCCCGATCGTTTCTTATGGATCCTCCTGTAGCTTGCGTGTATGTTGGGATTCAAGATTTTGTAACCTGGATATAACGCTGTCTTCATGACTCGCCTTAAGACATAGAAGGGTGTGTTGATGAAGTTTTCAGTGTGGCTAAATCTCTTAGCTAAAGCTGCCGTGTAGGTGAGAAGGTTTGATTTTCCTTTATGTTGGGACGTAGAGATCTTAGATTTTCCTCCATGTTGGGACATAGAGATCTTAGATTTTCCTCTATGTTGGGACGTAGAGATCTTAGATTTTCCTCTATGTTGGGACATAGAGATCTTAGATTTTCCTCTATGTTGGGACGTAGAGGTCTTAGATTTTCCTCTATGTTGGGACGTAGAGGTCTTTGATTTTCCTCTATGTTGGGACGTAGAGGTCTTTGATTTTCCTCCATGTTGGGACGTAGAGGTCTTTGATTTTCCTCCATGTTGGGACGTAGAGGTCTTAGATTTTCCTCTATGTTGGGACATAGAGATATTAGATTTTCCTCTATGTTGGGACGTAGAGGTCTTTGATTTTCCTCCATGTTGGGACGTAGAGGTCTTTGATTTTCCTCCATGTTGGGACGTAGAGGTCTTTGATTTTCCTCCATGTTGGGACGTAGAGGTCTTTGATTTTCCTCCATGTTGGGACGTAGAGGTCTTTGATTTTCCTCCATGTTGGGACGTAGAGGTCTTTGATTTTCCTCTATGTTGGGACGTAGAGGTCTTTGATTTTCCTCTATGTTGGGACGTAGAGGTCTTTGATTTTCCTCTATGTTGGGACGTAGAGGTCTTTGATTTTCCTCCATGTTGGGACGTAGAGGTCTTTGATTTTCCTCCATGTTGGGACGTAGAGGTCTTTGATTTTCCTCTATGTAGAGACGTAGGGTTTTTTTTATTCTTTCTATATAGAAACGTAGATTTCCTTGAGCTATTTATATTTTGTTAGAAATATGTCATCTATATAATAAAAATGTAAATGTTCGTTTGTTCAAAATCGCTAATCTCCGAAAGTTTTTCACCGACTGCTTTGAAAATTTGATACGACGTTCCAATCGCATACGAGTGTGTGTTTTTATATACCTACTATATACATGCTACACCTATGACATGTAAAAACATGCGTTTTTGAAAAAACTGCACCATCTGTTGCACGTAAAAGCAACACACGCTACACTTAATATATTACGATTCCATTTCAATATTTCCGATTGTATTGATAAACTGAATTATCATAGATTTCAATTTATTTTCATTGTGATTTAATTATTTTGTGTGACATTATGTTGGAATTGAGCTGTGTTGTTTACCATACCGTTCATTTCGCGAGTATAGTTTATTTTTTATTTTTTCATTTTTTTCATTTCTTTTTTTTTAACTGTTATTATTTTTCAGCGATGGGAACATCACATCATTTGATGTTCCCATTTTTCTGATGACATCAGATTATTTGGGAATGCATCGGACGAGGGAGTGGGGAATGGTGGGGAGGACGAGGGGACGGGAGTGGGGAATGGTGGGGAGGACGAGGGGACGGGAGTGGGGAATGGTGGGGAGGACGAGGGGACGGAGGAAGGGGGAGGAGAACGAGTGGGACAGGAAAGGGTTGCTGAGCCACAGCAACGCGTGGCCGGGTACAGCTAGCTACATATACAAATCTAAAGTTAGAACTCAAAAATCGAAACATAGGTAGTGCACGTGATTTTCAAACAGGATTTTATAATGTAACGGGGCTGCTCTTTGAGCCCTAGAGGAACCCAACAGTGGGACACCCAAACTATGTATATCCGGACACTAGAGGAACCCAACATGTGGGACACCCAAACTATGTGTATCCGGACACTAGAGGAACCCAACATGTGGGACACCCAAACTATGTGTATCCGGACACTAGAGGAACCCAACAGTGGGACACCCAAACTATGTGTATCCGGACACTAGAGGAACCCAACATGTGGGACACAAACACACACGATACACGGAGACAGAAAACGAATTTTCGTCATAAATCTCACATTTCGCTAATGACACCAAACTGACAGCCCGCGCTGCACGCAAGAGTACGCGAGAGCACGAGCTGCACGCAAGAGTACCCGAGAGCACGAGCTGCACGCAAGAGTACGCGAGAGCACGAGCTGCACGCAAGAGTACGCGAGAGCACGAGCTGCACGCATGAGTACGCAAGAGCACGAGCTGCACGCAAGAGTACGCGATAGCACCAGCTGCACGCAAGAGTACGCGATAGCACCAGCTGCACGCAAGAGTACGCGATAGCACCAGCTGCACGCAAGAGCACGCGCTGAACGCGAGTGCTCGCGAGAGCACATATATTGAAATAATAAAACACACCTGAAAAGATTAGAACAAGTTAGACCCCATCTACTGTCCTCCATTACCGGTCCCCTTAAGGGATTACGTCTACCCTTCTCTATTCACCATTTGGGTACTAACTGATGCTTTCACCGTTACAATCCCTCCCTCACAGTCGCGAATATACGAATACAACAGTTTCGTGTTTATTTTGAAGAGTTATTGTTGATTGTCAGAGTCATTGTTATTTCTGGCGTCATTGTATCTCTCTCTCTCTCTCTCTCTCTCTCTCTCTCTCTCTCTCTGGGCCGGTGATCTACCTCAGCAAGTCACCCTCAGCGAGTGTGTTGGTGATATATCATCTCGAGGTTATCTTGAGATGATTTCGGGGCTTTTTAGTGTCCCCGCGGCCCGGTCCTCGACCAGGCCTCTACCCCTAGGAAGCAGCCCGTGACAGCTGACTAACACCCAGGTACCTATTTTACTGCTAGGTAACAGGGGGGCATAGAGTGAAAGAAACTCTGCCCATTGTTTTTCGCCGGCGCTTGGGATCGAACCCAGGACCACCAGGATCACAAGTCCAGCGTGCTGTCCGCTCGGCCGACCGGCTCCCTGCGTCTCCAGGTCTGCCAGTATGACACAGCTGCGGGAGGGGACCTTCAGGGCGATGGAAAGTGGGTTCGTCTTATACACGTCTGTTGAGAATAGGTCAGAGTAGCGTGCGTGAGAACATCTTGATCTTCACAAGAGTCCAAAACGGACCGGAACGTCGTGTGATAAGGGTCGAACCCGTCGTCACTCTCACTGCATTTCACGTGTTGGTTCGATAATTTCAACCTCTGGTCTAAAACCCCCATATTTCTAAACGCCATATGCCAACCCTCATATATATATATATATTTTTGTACAGATCTCCATCTCGAGTTTTAAAAAAGCAGAGTCTGAGAGAGATTTTTTTTTGCGTACGAAGGGGAATTATGTTTTGTCTACACCTTAAGAAATGTTATTAACTCCGAGGCTGGCTTTCTCTTCGGCCCAATGGGGAGGAAAAAACCCGGCTGTGTCTCTCACTCTCGTGTCTAGCACCTAAAGGGTCAATGAGGATCTTTTTTATTTTGCATAACTGAGAGAGAGAGAGAGAGCGAGAGAGGGAGAGAGAGAGAGCGAGAGAGGGAGAGAGAGAGAGAGAGAGAGAGAGAGAGAGAGAGAGAGAGAGAGAGAGAGAGAGAGAGAGAGAGAGAGAGAGAGAGAGAGAGAGAGAGAGAGAGAGAGAGAGAGAGAGAGAGAGAGAGAGAGAGAGAGAGAGAGAGAGAGAGAGAGAGAGAGAGAGAGCGAGAGAGAGAGAGAGAGAGAGAGAGAGAGAGAGAGAGAGAGAGAGAGAGAGAGAGAGAGAGAGAGAGAGAGAGAGAGAGAGAGAGAGAGAGAGACAAACAGCAAGAAAGAATTACAGACAGTCACAGATAGACATAGACAAATAGACATAGACC
>NC_091159.1:54333545-54348545 GCF_040958095.1 Procambarus clarkii
TCTCTCTCTCTCTCCCATATATCCTCCTATATAAGTTTTCATATACCACCCTTCTATATAATCTCCCATATACGTTCATAGTCCGTTGAGTGCGCCGGCGGCTCATAGCGACCTCGCGTGTAAACGTTCTGAAAGCCTCTGGTTGCGCGATCTAATTTTTTTTTTCCAAAGTTATTGCTGAAGACCATAAAAGTTTTCAAGGAGCAACAGGGAGGAGAAAATGGCGCGGTTGCATATTATTGCAACGCTGAAAAATTGCCATTATTAAAGACAGGTGGAGGTAATGGGGGCAGTTAATGGTGGGGGGGGGGGGGGGGTGTTACTGCTACATTACAATGAACTCCATTACAGTTACCCCTTTAATGAGATATTTTAAGGGCGGTCTCTTTACAATGTCAACTACCCTTAATGAGGATTCTTTTCTCCATTACATCTATCTTTAATGGGGTAATTAAGGGGAAAGGAGGAATGGGGGGGGGGGAGGGGTGCTTGCCTCCATTGTAACTACCAGAGAGAGTATCAGATGCTATGTATAAAGAGTTCTAAAGGACTCCTTAAGGTCTGAGAGACCTTCCTATTGACTGCGAACATTCCGTATAATGCCCATGCCATTCTCTTTATAATAAAAAATATGCTTTCCTGTCAATAGTGTGTGTGTGTGTGTGTGTGTGTGTGTGTGTGTGTGTGTGTGTGTGTGTGTGTGTGTGTGTGTGTGTGTGTGTGTGTGTGTGTGTGTGTCAATTCCAGAGCGCTTAATTCCAAAAATACAGTCATTTTGTTTGGCACGAAAAGCCGAATTTTGTGAAGAATTTGGAACGCACCGTTCCATTTGTGTGTGGGACGTCGTGGTGATGCATCAGTCAGCTAGAGGTGTATTTTCGTAACGGGGTCAGCTGCCAGGCAGCGGCGTGTATAACAGCCTGGTGGATCAGTCCGTCAACCTGGAGGCTTGGAGTTAGTGACCCGGCTGTAGGAATATTGATCCTAAGGAAACCACCAAGTATTAGTAAGACAACATGAAAAGTACAAAAGAAGTAGTAGATGTAGATTCAGGTCCCATAAAACATCGCTGATGAGATCCTTCCATAGTAATTCCCACACATCACCCACTAATGTATCTCCCTCCCATATGAACATCAACATTGTTAACAACTTGTTAGGAGGTCTGGAAGTCATTAGTTTAGTCCTGGAAGCCATTTGTTAAGAGTCCTGGAAGCCATTTTCGGCCTTGCAATTGCTTGAACGATTTCTATTTTCTTTTCCCACTGTACTTTACTGGATCATAAAATTCTTCGTGTAATTAAGGGGAGAAATGTTGTGTCTGAATGTAACTGAGGAGAATGTAACTGTGTGTCCATTAACAGGTAATTTATGGGGGTGCCATTAACAGTGGGAGGTGGTGTTAATGGGTGGAGTTAAGGGGGGCTTTCTTCCCTCTGACAATCATCTGTTATTTCCGTTGTTTTGAAGGGAGTTTGAAACGTTCGTGATTTGTTATCAATTACGAGGCGGGACCCAAGAGCTGCAGACTGTAGTAAGAATCATTTCATAATTGCTTATGTCTTCATAGTATAGAAAATGGCTATTATTCCCCCCAAACATTTGTCCAATCACTTGGCTTGGACGGTAGAGCGATGGTCTGGCAACATACAGGTCGGCGTTCAACCCCCGACCGTCCACAAGTGATTAGGCACTATTCCTTTCCCCCCGTCCCATCCCCCAAATCCATATCTTGACCCCTTCTCTGTGCTATATAGTCGTATTATCTTGGCGCTTTTCCCTGATAATTTCCTCCTTCCCTCCCCCAAACTTGTAAAATTAACCTGTTTTCCAGAAACCTCCAGGACCTGGAAACGGAACAAGTGGCACTCACCCAGGAGCCGCTAAACTCTTGGGTGCTTTCCGAGACTCGTTCAAGAGTATCACAGCAGAACCAAGACCTCACTAGAAGTGTGGTGGCTTGTGAGGTCATCGGAGAATTCAGAATAGTGGCATTTCCTGACTGCCTTCCAAATGGGTATTATTACTATGTTTTACTGATATATTTATTTTCACGACAATATAATCCTTAAGGCACACTACCCCAGGTGGGAGAGACTGCTGCATCGGTTACAATTCTGACTGGGAGCAACAACGTCACATGGGAGCTGTTAATACCACATTAAATTGGCTCTGATCAAACAGTTGGTCGATCTGATCAAACAGTTGGTCGCTCTGATCAAACAGTTGGTCGCTCTGATCAAACAGTTGGTCGCTCTGATCAAACAGTTGGTCACGGCACTAAGACAATGAATCACCAACCTTCAAGATTTCTTCCCCTAAGGTTTCTGAGCAAAAGGTTAAAGTTGGTACCTTCGTCTCTCCACGGATAAAGAAGATCCTGGAGTGCAAGGAATTCCCCCAAGAAGCTGACTCGGTGAAAGTGGATTCAAAACAATTTGTCGCTATGTTTCGAGGCTTCGTGGGCAGTCCCAAGGCTGGAAACTATGTGAAGTTGGGTGGGACTTTAGTGAAGAACTACGGCACGATGGCTTGCAGGATCTCAAAGTCCATATTCTTGATAAACATTTTGGTCAGTTGAAGAACATGGTGGCGAACTCGGAGGAACAAGGCGAGAACTTCCACCGGGAATTACTGGAACACGGCGACCATGGAGGCAGTATAACGAGTGTAACATGAAGAGTGATTTACATTTGGGGGCTTTTTTTCGCGAAAGTGATTTACAATATAATCGTAAATCTCGAAAAAACACTTCTAAATGTTTTGTGGTAATTTATTCATAACTTTAGTATAAATATGTGTTAATTTTGAACCATATGTTGATTTTTCTAAATTTATGTGAAGGAAAAGCCTAGAATTCGCCCGTTTTCTCATTGGAAATGTGATTGTCTTGGTCACAGAAGCCAAGTGTAAAGAGAATAATACTTACTTTATATACTTTTAAGGCACTAGCAATAATGAAAATTTACCTACTACCCAGGAACAAGAATTGTCTGACATTGTGATAATAGAAGAGTACACCCTACTGAACGCGTGGACGCTCTCTATCCGGGAGTTCATAGAAAACTCTTTGTGAACTTCCTATAACGATTCAACAGCGTAGTCCTCCAATATGTAATCTCCTGAGAAGAGCCCATGAGTTACTTACGACCAACACTGAAAAAATATCGTTTAGATCCTTTCGTATCTTCCAGGAAAGCAGTTGGGTTTGTTGAAGGAGCTTCGTTAGCCACAAGTTCAACTCGTTGGCGAGCCGCTTCGGAGGCTGGACGTCCAGAATGGAGAATGTAGAAGCATGCTATTACAGCCCGTTCTCCAAACAAAGATCCAAAAGTGATTCCATGCACCCGCCAAACCCCCTGTTTATGAATGAAAAGCGGTTTACCCACGACTCACAACTGCTGTCGTTCGAACACTTTCGGAACAAGTGCTTCATTGATGAATTTTGTTCGAATCACAACGCTATAAATGCTTCACCCACGTACTACAAATACAAATAATCGCCAACAGAACCTAAACACCTAACCTAACCTATGCCTATATATACACAATATGCTAATATATTATAATATTAATTTATACTTGCGAAAATTCCCGTTTTGAATGAACAGCATGTTAAAATTTATGAATGCGTCTGTGGGGTCGACCGGCTGAATGTAATGGACTTGAGTCGAGGACGGGTTGGCTATTATGTATGTATGGAGTTGAATTTGTTTATCTGTCGTTCAAATATACCTGTTCAAGTACCCCTCGTTCAAGTACCTTCCTTGTCAAGTTCAAGTACTTTTCAAGAGGTCAGTGTTGCTTATTTGAAACGCGCGTTTAAAATGCAAGTACCAAATTTATAAAGACATTTGACACAAGACAAAAAAATAAAACCTATATTTATTAAAGAGAGAGTGACGTATATACCGAAGCTCTCGCTAATGAAATGTTGCAATTCTGGAGAAAATATATATATTTTGTATGGAGATTGGCACATAACCTTCCACTTGTGATACTCTGACATGCAACTTACAGTATACCAATGTTTCCAACATGATGTGACGCACACACACACACACACACACACACACACACACACACACACACACACACACACACACACACACACACACACACACACACACACATATACACACACACACACACACACACACCCACACACACACACACACACACACACACACACACATTGCTGTAAACAACCGATAGCTAGAAAGACGGGATCCAAGAGTCAATGCTCGATCCTGCAAGCACATATAGGTGAGTACATATAGGTGAGTACACACACACACACAAACCAAAGAGCCAAAGCTCAACCCCCGCAAGCACAAATAGGTGAGTACACACACACACACACACACACTTAGGGGCCTGGTAGCCTGGTGGATAGCGCATATGACTCGTTATTCTGTGGCGCGGGTTCGATTCCCACACCAGGCAGAAACAAATGGGCAAAGTTTCTTTCACCCTGAATGTCCCCTGTTACCTAGCAATAAATAGGTACCTGGGAGTTAGTCAGCTGTCACGAGCTGCTTCCTGGGGTGTGTGTGTGTGTGTGGTGTGGAAAAAAGTAGTTAGTAAACAGTTGATTGACAGTTGAGAGGTGGGCCGAAAGAGCAAAGCTCAACCCCACACATCACGGCCACAATGTAGTCTCAATATATAAAAAGGGTGACAGGCAAGAGGCACTGAACTACAGGTCAGTTTCCCTAACTTGTATACCATGCAAGGTGATGGAGAAGATCGTGAGGAAAAGGCTCGTAGAACATCTAGAGGGAAATAACTTTGTAACGCACCACCAACATGGGTTCAGGGATGGTAAATCGTGCCTCACAGGTTTAATAGAATTTTATGACCATAGCAACAAAAATTGGGCAAGAACGAGAAGGGTGGGCCGACTGCATTTTCCTGAACTGCCAGAAAGCCTTTGACTCTGTACCCCTTAAAAGGCTGTTACAAAAGTTGGAGCAACAGCCAGGAGTAAAAGGTAAGGTGCTCCAGTGGATAAGGGAGTACCTAAGCAACAGGAAACAGCGAGTAACTGTGAGGGGCGAGACATCAGAGTGGCGAGATGTCACCAGCGGAGTCCCACAGGGTTCTATACTTGGACCCATCCTGTTTCTGATATATGTAAACGATCGATATACATTGAGAGGGTATAAACTCATTCCTCTCAATGTTTGCTGATGATGCAAAAATTATGAGAAGAATCTAGAGAGATGAAGATAGACAGAGACTATAGGACGACCTGGACAGACTGGAGGAATGATCTAGAAAATGGCTACTAAAGTTCAACTCAGGAAAGTGTAAAGTAATGAAATTAGGCGAAGGGAGCAGAAGGCTGAACACACAGGTACCATTTGGGAGGTGAAATCCTACAAGAGTCAAATAGAGAGAAAGATCTGGGGGTTGATATCACACCGAACCTGTCCCCAGAGGCCCCACATCAAAAGGATATCATCAGCGGCATATGCTAGATTGGCAAACATAAGAACTGCCTTTGGAAACTTGTGTAAGGAATCGTTCAGCACCTTGTATACCACTTATGTCAGACCAATCCTGGAGTATGGAGCTCCCGCCTGGAGTCCATATTTAGTTAAACACAAGACAAAGTTAGAAAGGATTGAGAGGTACGCCACCAGACTAGTCCCTGAGCTGAGAGATATGAGCTACGAAGAAAGGCTACCGGAGCTAAACCTCACGTCTCTGGAAGACAGAAGAGTTAGGGGGAGACATGATAACCACCTACAAAATTCTCAGGGGAATTGACAGGGTGGACAAAGACAAACTATTTAGCACTGGTGGAACACAAACAAGGGGACAAAGGTGGAAGCTTAGTACCCAGATGAGCCACAGAGAAGTTAGAAGGAACTTTTTCAGTGTCAGAGTAGTTAACAGATGGAACGCATTAGGCAGTGATGTGGTGGAGGCAGATTCCATACACAGTTTCAAATGTAGATATGACAGATCCCAGTAGGCTCAGGAATCTGTACACCTGTTGATTGACAGTTGAGAGGCGGGACCAAAAAGCCAGAGCTCAACCCCCACAAGCACAACTAGGTGAGTACAAACACACATATACACACACACGGAGCCGCCATACACACACAAATACACTACAATCATTTACCACCACAAACATACAATATCAACATCAACCGTAACTCTTAAGACAGGGAAAGGGACAGAGGAAGGAGAGATGAAGGTGAGGGGAAGGGAAGGGGAGAAGGAAGAGGGACGGGGATTAAAATAAAGGAAAGCGAGAGAAGATAGGAAGGGAGTAAGGCCATGTATATTTTTACTAACTATTCCCCCCTTTAGCTGGTCCGCAGTAATAAAGCTTAAATATCACGTCAGACACAGATTGAGATTGAAGTGAAAAAACTCTTCTCAGGTTCCCTTTGAGTTCTCTTAAAAAACCAGTGATTTTCAGATATATTTTTAGCTTAAATTTCTTTACATACATGAGAAGTGGGTTCCAGAAGATAGGCTTTCATCCTTTAAATATATAAGTCTTTTCCTGAGGCTTTCTTAAGAAATGCTGAGTGTCATTATCTGCTCGGCTATTACTCCTTACTCTATGTCGTCTTGTTTCTAGTGTTCAAACTATGCAAACTTGTGCCTTGTTTCCCCAACTCAAATCACTTGTTTATACAGGTAGATTTTTTGCCCTGCTTATTTGCGTGTGGCTTTGGGGATTATTGCATTGCCTTTTGCAACAATGAAATGCCTTACGTGTCTTCTGTAGGGGAATGTAGTTAACCCTGGAAACACAAACCGAAACTGTCTCTATTTTCCGCTTGTTACAACTTGTAATAAAGTTGTTACATCTTGGCTTAACGTGTTTATGACGTATTAGAACGTTGTTACAACTTGCTATATTGATTGTTAAAATTGGTTAGGAAGTGTTAAAACGTGTTCGAACGTTGTACCAACGTTGTAGTTTCGGTGTGTGTTTGGCGGGAATTCCTTTCTGCTTTGACTCAAGTATCCCATCATATCCTGATTTGCACTTTAGTTCTGTTTCCCGCTGCATTTGTCGGTGTTACAATAATGTTTAAGTTCCTCCTATGGTTAGAAAAGCAGCATTTTTTTCCTTATATGCTGTTCTCTCACGGCTTTCAACCCCTTACTTAGCACGCAGTTGGCATTGGTACGGGTGTGGTATTTAGTAGTCCACGGGTATGTTTGTTTTAGTCTAGGTTAGAGACGAATGGGTGAGCTGTAGGAGGAGGAGGAAGGAGGTGTTTCGTAATCTGCAGTGTTTGGGTATCTGGGGTGGGGGCATTGGTGGGTGAGAGAGAGAGAGAGAGAGAGAGAGAGAGAGAGAGAGAGAGAGAGAGAGAGAGAGAGAGAGAGAGAGAGAGAGAGAGAGAGAGAGAGAGAGAGAGAGAGAGCTAAAAGAGGAAGAGACAGAGACCCGGGCACTGCCGGGTACTCCATCTAATATATCCATGAAAATGGCAAGTTATCGCATACAAACATCAGAACTTTATAGTGTATAAAACACATTGAAACCTAGGTAATGGGTGGGGGGTGGGGGGGGGGGGTGTGATGGGTGGGGGTGCGGTGTGGGGGGAGGAGATAGGAAGTCTCCTAGGGACCAAAGCAGCGTACGAGGACACTGTAGTTAAGACTGACCCGGTAACTACTCCAACTACCAAAGTGTCGTGTAATTCTGTACTTAACCTGTCGTTAATGGGGTTGTTAGTAGTGGTAGTTAACCTGTTGACGTCAACACGAAGTCGTGACATCAACACGGGTCCAGGTCCCATAGTCCCCCCCCCCTTCCCCCCTTCAGCTTGTCCAGATATCACACACACGATGATATCACGTGATGTATCTATGGTAAAAAAAAAAAAAACATTGGAGCCGGGAGGTAGGCTCGAACGAACGTCCTGGGGGTGGCCCGAGACACATCGTGGTGTACGCGTTAGCCAGCGTGCGCTTGGGGGGGTTGGGGGGCAATTAAAACGATTCTAATAATTGAGTTTGCGTTACTGAATTGAACTACAGAGTGACTTACGCTCCATACGAGCCTTTAAGACTATTAATGTAGACTTTTTTACACACAAAAAATGCTCTGTATTCGGATCTAGACATCTGTTGTGGTTGTGTTGTTGTTGTTAAGACTATTCAAAACAATGTTGCAAAACTTGCAAGTGGCCATATGGGAGTTTAGGTGATCAACTAGTCTGTTGTTAGACAGCTTTCTCTAATATTTTGCTAACTGTCGGAATGGGTCAGGAGAGTGGTATATGCGTGACCACTTAGGAGCGGGGTGGGGGGGGGGGGGGGGAGAGGTCTTAAGAGCGAGAATCACTATGGAGTTAGAGGAGATAACACCCATACGTGGATCCTTTTTTCCAGTTTCTTTTCCAATCTCTTTCTTTCTCTCATTCTCTCCTTTTCTCTGAATTTCTCTTTGTCCTTCCCTGTTCCACTGTCTTCTTCCCTTTCCTGGCCTCCAGGGGCGCTCGCACGCACACACACACACACACACGCGCGTGCACGCACAAGCACACACACGCACAGTCTTACCTCACAAAATGTAATTATGAATGTGATGACACTCAGAGCAGCCGTTCGTCTTGCTCGCGCGTGTGTGTGTGTGTGTGTGTGCGCGCGTGCGTGCGTGTACTCACCTAGTTGTGTCTGCAGGATCGAGCATTGACTCTTGGATCCCGCCTTTCGAGCCATCGGTTGTTTACAGCAATGACTCCGGTCCTATTTCCCTATCATATCTAAGTTTTAAAATTATGAATAGTATTTGCTTCCACAACCTGTTCCTGAAGTGCATTCCATTTTCCACTACTCTCACGCTAAAAGAAAACTTCCTAACATCTCTGTGACTCATCTGAGATTTCCAGCTTCCACCCATGTCCCCTCGTTCGTGTGTGTGTGCGTGCGTGTGTGTGCGTGTGTGCGTGCGTGTGCGTGGCAGGAGACTCACTACAGGCTCACTCACCCCCGTCACTCTAAGAACACCCGCGGCGAGTCACTCTGTCTCAGAGTTACATCTGGCTTCACTGCCTGCGGCTACTGCTGCCTTTCACTGCAGATTTCGGACACACACACACACACACACACACACACACACACACACACACACACACACACACACACACACACACACACACACACACACACACACACACACACACACGCACACACACACACACACACACACACGCACACACACACACAAGACAAGTCAGAGTAGTAGACAAATGGAATGCACTAGGCAGTGATGTGCCTGACTCCATACACAGTTTCAAGTGTAGATATGATAGAGCCCAGTAGGCTCAGGAACCTGTACACCAGTTGATTGACAGTTGAGAGGCGGGACCAAACAGCCGAGCTCAACCCTCCGCAAGCACAACTAGATGAGTACACACACTGTAATATTAAATTAATTGCCTCCTGGTCCTCATTTGCATGCTAAACTATAAGGCTGATAAAGCATCTTAAGTTGACAGTTGTGTACTCCAAGTCTTTATCACAAGGTCTCTGATGCGTAGCAGAGAGAGAGAGAGAGAGAGAGAGAGAGAGAGAGAGAGAGAGAGAGAGAGAGAGAGAGAGAGAGAGAGAGAGAGAGAGAGAGAGAGAGAGAGAGAGAGAGAGAGAGAGAGAGAGAGAGAGAGAGAGAGAGAGAGAACAGATGTTAATTATACAGCCCAGATATGAAGCCGCCATCTTTCCAAGCTCTTGACAAACTTGGTTATTACTTGGAGTAATAACGGGAGGGGAATCATCATTATCAGGGAGCACTGGGAAGGAGGTCACGATAAGGATTTGGGATGGGACGGTGGGGAAGGAAGGAAGGAATGGTGCCCAACCACTTGTGGACGGTCGGGGGATTGAACGCAGACCTGCATGAAGCGAGACCGTCGCTCTTTACCGTACAGGCCAAGTGGTTGGGTACCATAGTATGAATGATAAATAAACTAAACCTTCCGACATTACTGTAGTCTCTCTCTCTCTCTCTCTCTCTCTCTCTCTCTCTCTCTCTCTCTCTCTCTCTCTCTCTCTCTCTCTCTCTCTCTCTCTCTCTCTCTCTCTCTCTTACAGACACGCTTGCTGATTAACTATTTTTTTTAAGTGTGTATCTTTGAAATGGTGTGTTCACCTCACAGAGGCAGGTGATTTGCTCTGTCAGGTTAATTGTGTGTGTGTGTGTGTGTGTGTGTGTGTGTGTGTGTGTGTGTGTGTGTGTGTGTGTGTGTGTGTGTGTGTGGTGTGTGTGTGTGTGAGTGTGTGTGTGTGTGTGTGTGTGTGTGTGTGTGTGTGTGTGTGTGTGTGTGTGTGTGTGTGTGCGTGTGTGTGTGTGTGTGTGTGTGTGTGTGTGTGTGTGTGTGTGTGTGTGTGTGTGTGTGTGTGTGTGTGTGTGTGTGTGCGTGCGTGTGTGTGTGTGTGTAAGGGACAGGCATATCAGCAACGTTCTGCTTCTCCTTCGTATTTCAGAATCTTTTTTTTAAACGATTCTCGCTGTTAGTTTTGTAACCATCCCCGAGGCAGACTGTGTCTCGGTGGTTCCCATTGTCAGTTTTCACCTAAGCTGAGTCACCACCCGCCAAACACACACCGAAACTACGACGTTGGTACAACGTTCAAACAAGTTTTAACACCTTCCTAACCAGTTATAACAACCAATATAGCAAGTTGTAACAACGTTCTAATACGTCATAAACACGCTAAGCCAAGATGTAACAACTTTATTACAAGTTGTAACAAGCGGAAAATAGAGACAGTTTCGGTTTGTGTTTCCAGGGCAGGAAGTACCTCCTGTCTATCCCATGAATGCTCCAAAAAGTACCTCTACCCCACCCTACAAGGTAGCAAGAAAGTAGCTCTTGCCTACCCCACAAAGTCCCCAGAAAGTCCCCCTACCCCACTCCCCACAAATGCACCAAAACTAACCCTCTACAAACTCCCCACATCACGTCAAGACGTTCATCTTGGCTCCCTCGAAGCAGCACAGCCCAGTTGCCAGGTCTCAAGACGATCCACGAGGTGACCCACAAGCACCAACCAGAGGAACCAGCGGTTCGAGTCCGTTGGAGTGACATAGGTGTGTATATTCACCTCCAGGACGAGTTTCAGGTCTTGGGCCCCGATTTTGAAGTTGCCAGCCATCTATTACAACGATTCCCGATCAAATCCTTCCCATGATGCCTACTCTTGGTAGTATATTTGGTCTTAGACTCACCTAATATATTCTTCAAGCTCATTAGAACTAGATGAGTTTGTAATTTCCACCCAAGTTCACGTTAAAGGCTTTAGTGTAACTGTACCGAAGACTCTCTGGCACTCAAGGAAAATGCAGTCAGTTCCAGCTTGTCGTTCATATGTGGTCACTGGCGTATTGTACCAAAAGTCATAGGATATTTGACAGTGGCAAACATCCCATATATGTGACATCGTCGAATGCGAGCAGCCGGCTCCCCTAGAGCGAGGGGCTGAAGTTCCAAGAGAACTAGGGGGCAGATTCACGAAGCAGTTACGCAAGTACTTACGAAAGTGTACATCTTTCCTCAATCTTTGACGGCTTTGGTTACATTTATTAAACAGTTTACAAGCATGAAAACTTGCCAATCAACTGTTGTTATTGTTATAAACAGCCTCCTGGTGCTTCGGAGCTCATTAACTGTTTAATAATTGTAAACAAAGCCTCCAAAGATTGAGAAATGATGTACAGGTTCGTAAGTGCTTGCGTAACTGCTTCGTGAATCTGGTCCCTAGAAGCTGTACAGAGTCTGGAGTCATGTAAAACAATATTATTGATCTCTGTGAAGGAATATCCCACAATACTTCCCCTCTTGCTAAATTAATATTTCAGGAGAATATCCGGTAGGAGGTAATGCCTCACGAGCAGGGACCAAAGAGCCGAAGCTCAACCCCCCCGCAAGCACAATCCTGTTTAACCTCTTCACAAGCGATAGTTCCATATATCTCAAAGAGATTCATGTTCATTGACAATCTTAATTCAAGTAACACAAGTTACTTGAATGTTCCCAGAGCATTAAAGTATCTTACAAATTTACTTGAACGCTCTGAGGCTTACTGTTGAAGTGATTTACTTATTCCGATGTGATATGTAAGCTGTTTTTCATACTATTAACTTTATTAGTTAATAAAATGTATTTTATTAGTCAGTGATATAAATACAAAGTTTTAAATAAAAATAAATTGTATACAAAGTTAAAATGTAAACACACATCTAAACGCTACTTGGCTGAGATTGTGATACAAGTTTCGTCAAGACAATTATTATTTCAATTTAATCGTTTGTAGTATATTTAAAAAAAAATTGGATTTCTGAAGCTTTCAGTACATGCAAGTGAATATTATTATTTTACGTATCCATTAAAAAAAATTATATAAAATCATTCACAAAATACCTCAGATGTTAAAAAAGAAATATATAAAAAAAAACGTTCTTTTTATACGAAACTTTTCACAAATTGCTTTATTATAAGAACTGTAATAATCAGCAGACTTCATAACAGAGCGGACACAAGGAACTATATTTTGAAAATTAGACACAAGGGGGCAATTTCAGCCCAGAGGGGGGAAAAAATATATAACTTGACGTTCCAGTAACATTCGTTCCGGTTTTTATTACAATTTACATCGCGTTGCTACAGCGAGACTTTCATTATATATGAAATATAAAGGATTATGCAATAATTTTAGACGGCCCTGGAGAACCCGTTTTCTGTTCAGGTGAAGTTGGTTAGAATTGTGAGTGATTATGTGAGGCTTCTGAACTATTGTGCGTGAGTGTACCCGCACTCTGATGCCTTCACACGCACACACGCACATAATCACACGCACGCACACATTCGTATGCACACACACACGCATTCATACGCACATTAACATATTTAACGCTGGCTGTTCATTAACAGCTATACCACATTGAGAACATAAAGCGAATAAAGCCAAGACCCAACCCAAGCAGTTTCACAGCCACATGATGAGGAAAGTGAAGGAACAGGTGAGGAAGCTGAGAAAAAGGGGAGGAGAGGGTTACTGAGAATGACAAGGAGATGTGTGAAGAACTACACAGGAGATTCCACGAGGACTTGTAAGGAGAAATCCTTGAACAAAGACGTCGCTATAAAACAAACAGCATTGGAAAATTTTGAGATTATCAGAAGAAAGAGAATATCTGCTGACGTGATTTCTGTTAGGCCAGACAGAACCTCACCATAGCTACTACAAAAGCGAGCAGAAGCACTATGCTAGCCACTTACTATGCTGTATGGTCACTGGAAACTGGGAAACTACCCGAATGTTGAAAGACCGCCAATGTAGTCCCAATATACAAGATTGAAGGTACAGGAGGCACTGAACTATAAGCTAGTTTCCCCTAACTTGCATATTATTCACGGTGATGGAGAAGATCGTGAGAAGAACTAGTAGAACATCTGGAGAGAGTGAACTTTGTAACACACCACCAGAATGTGTTAAGGGATGCTATATCTTGAGGTTATCTTGGGATGATTTAGGGGCTTTAGTGTCCCCGCGGCCCGGTCCTCGACTAGGCTTCCAACCCCAGGAGGCAGCTTGTGGCAGCTGACTAATTCCCAGGGACCTATTTACTGCTAGGTATCTTGTTTAATAAAATTCTCTGACCAAGCAACAAAAATTGGCAAGATAAGGAAGGGTGAGCAGATTTGCGTATTTTTAGATTGTCATAAAGACTTTTTGGCATAGTACCCCTTAAGCGACTAGTACACACGTTGGAAAAGCAAGCAGGAGTGACAGGGAATAAGGAATAATCCTTATTCAATGGATCAGGGAGTACCTAAGCAACAGACAACAGTGAGTCATTGCGAGGGATGATGTCTCAGACTTCAAGAAAACTTCACCAGCGAAGTTCCACAGGGTTCAGCTCGTGGACCTATCCCGTTCCCCTGACCGTAAATAAACTTCCAGTGGGAACAGCCTAATGTTTGCTGATGATGCAAAAAAATTAATAGAAAGATGAAGACCGAAAAAGAAGGAAAGCGACTTCAAGATGACCCGGATAATGGTTACTAGAGTTAAACACAAGTAACCACAAGGTAGTGAAGCTAGACGAGGGGAACCTGAGGCCAGAAACATGGCCTCAGGTTCTGAATCAACTGGAAGATGAAATCCTTCAGGAATGAGGAAGAGAGAAATATCCGGAGGAGAATATCTCACCAAAACTGTCCAACATAAGAGGTGCCTTCAGAAATATGTGTGAGGAATCCTTTAGAACTTTGTATACCACGTATGTCAGACCAATCTTAGAGCATGAGGCTCCAGCGTGGATTCCGTATCTAGTCAATCACAGACGAAATTGGAGAAGGTTCAAATGTATGCTACCAAACTAGTGCCAGAATTGAAAGGTATGAGTTACGAGGAAAGGCTGTAGGAATTAAACCTTACGTTCCTGGAAGGCAGATGAGTTATGGGAGACATAATTTTTTTTTCCGAGGAATTGATAGGGTAGATAAAAAGATGATTTTAACACGGGTGGAACGCGAACAAGGGGACACAGGTGGAAAGTTAGTACCAAAATGAACCACAGAAAGATTATAAATCTTTGTCAGTGTCAGACTAGTTAACAAATAAAATGCATTAGGCAGTGATGTGGTGGAGGCTGACTCCATACACAGTTTCAAATGTAGATATGATAGAGCCCAGTAGGCTCAGGAATCTGTACACCAGTTGAATGACGGTTGAGAGGCGGGACCAAAGAGCCAGAGCTCAACCCCCGCAAGCACAACTAGGTGAGTACACACACACACATACAATCATCCTCACTCATCAAATAATAAAAAAACAATGATTTTGTGGAAATTTTCTGTAATTTTCCTGCGTTTAAAGACGATATTTTGATGAAAGTCGACGCCCAAAGTCGCTGGAACTATTTCCGGTCAAGACGCTCCACATGGCGGCTTTTATCTCTATTTATTGTTCCGATTCCCATTCAAGTTGTAAATTCTTTGGTAGCTTTAA
>NC_091159.1:54353545-54376045 GCF_040958095.1 Procambarus clarkii
TGTGTGTGTGTGTGTGTGTGTGTGTGTGTGTGTGTGTGTGTGTGTGTGTGTGTGTGTGTGTGTGTGTGTGTGTGTGTGTGTGTGTGTGACAAATAATAACATAACAAATCAATAATATATTCACTAACCAGCTGTAACCACCATTCACAAATTGCCTATTATTCCTCCCTAAGCCAATTACCTCGCCGATTACGGTCCCGACTAAACTCTTTGTACCTGAATTCCATGACCTCGGAATCTGATTTCTGAGTACCTCCAAGCCTCGGAACTTTGTCCCCGAGTCCCTCGGAATTGAACTTCTGAGTGCAAGGGAATTTGACCCATAGAGAAGTGCTTCGGTATTTGAACTCCAATAAAGTTCCACAATATCCTGGTTTATCCTTGGGGGAGGGGGGGTGGAGTTTAGTCTGTGGAGAAGTGGGTCGGTATTCATTTGTAATTTGACCTTTACAGACAAAGTATAATTAAACTTTCTACTCTGGACTCGTTAAAACCTGCCTGATGGTATGAGAGAGAGAGAGAGAGAGAGAGAGAGAGAGAGAGAGAGAGAGAGAGAGAGAGAGAGAGAGAGAGAGAGAGGTAGGTAGGTAGGTAGGGGTGACTTGTGATGAAGGTCCCAATCGATACCTCTCTTCACTCGGGTATAAACCCCCCTTCTCACTATGGCCCTTTGTCTCAATTCTGGCAGGCCTTCCCTCTCTCTCTCTCTCTCCCTCTCTCTCTCTCTCTCTCTCTCTCTCTCTCTCTCTCTCTCTCTCTCTCTCTCTCTCTCTCTCCCTCCTCTCTCTCTCTCGCTGCTTCACTAGCATCAGTCTCTTGTTTGGGGGGACAATATCGAGTGTTCTCTGGCAGTCGAGAAATGTACAGTCAATCCATTTATTGTTTGATTACTTCCATATCGTTATACAACTCTTATGTTTATCAAGCGGTGTTTTTGCAGCTCTAACATGGTGATGTTTGGAGGGAAAGATGAACTAGGTGTACTTAGGAGCTCCTAGGGGTTCAGCACTTGCTAATGACCTGCTGGGGTGGCTGGTTTGTGGCTAATTGTCGTTGTGTCATGTCTTCTCTCGCTCTTTCAAAGTGTTCATGTTGAACATTTAATCCATGCGTGGTTCATTGCGTGTGTGTGTGTGTGTGTGTACTCATCTAGTTGTGCTTGCGGGGGTTGAGCTTTGGCTCTTTGGTCCCGCCTCTCAACTGTCAATCAACTGGTGTACAGATTCCTGAGCCTACTGGGCTCAATCATATCTACACTTGAAACTGTGTATGGAGTCAGCCTCCACCACATCACTTCCTAATGCATTCCATTTATTAACTACTCTGACACTGAATAAAGTTCTTTCTAATATCTCTGTGGCTCATTTGGGCACTCAGCGTCCACCTGTGTCCCCTTGTGCGTGTGCCACTCTTGTTAAATAATCCATCCTTGTCTACCCCTGTCAATTCCCCTGAGAATTTTGTATGTGGTGATCATGTCTCCCCTAGCTCTTCTGTCTTCCAGCGACGTGAGGTGCAGTTCACGCAGCCTGTCCTCAAAACTCATGCCTCTTAGTTCTGGGACTAGTCTAGTGGCATACCTTTGGACTTTTTCCAGCTTTGTCTTGTGCTTGAACGTGTGTGTGTGTGTGTGTGTGTGTAATTACCTAAGTGTAGTTACAGGATGAGAGCTACGCTCGTGGTGTCCCGTCTTCCCAGCACTCTTTGTCATATAACGCTTTGAAACTACTGACGGTCTTGGCCTCCACCACCTTCTCACTTAACTTGTTCCAACCGTCTACCACTCTATTTGCGAAGGTGAATTTTCTTATATTTCTTCGGCTGTGTGTGTGTGTGTGTGTGTGTGTGAGTGTGTGTGTGTGTGTGTGTGTGCGTGTGTGTGTACTCACCTAGTTGTACTCACCTAGTTATGCTTGCGGGGGTTGAGCTCTGGCTCTTTGGTCCCGCCTCTCAACCGTCAATCAACAGGTGTACAGGTTGTGTGTGTGTGTGTCTGCGTGTCTGTGTGCGTGAGTGAGTAAGAACGCGAGTGCGTGAACCGTATTTCTCACTCGTAAGCGCGTAATATTCACCATTAACGAGCTCCTAGAACAACACAAGGTAACTGAAGTCTGAGGACTGGAGAGTAATTATTGTCTGCTGCTCGAGGAGGAGGAGCGAGGTTAAGGTAACTCTCAGGGAGAAAGCGCCAAGTCATTACGACTATATAGCGCTGGGAAAGGGATCAGGATAAGGATTTGGGATGGGACGGGGGGAAAGGAATGGTGCCCCAACCACTTGTGGACGGTCGGGGGATTGAACGCCGACCTGCATGAAGCGAGGCCGTCGCTCTACCGTCCAACCCAAGTGATTGGGCAGTAGTAGCAGCAAAATATTAAGAAAGAGGATAAGGTTATTGTGAGGAGAGAGAGCCAGTATATCTATATAACAGGTATATGATGGCTCGGATCACACATATATAAATATATATGAATTTATATATTATAATCATATATATTAATATATATGATAGATGGTTTATATGTAAATCCTAAATGGTATATATATATATATATATATATATATATATATATATATATATATATATATATATATATATATATATATATATATGATTAATATAATATATTAATCATATATTATATATATAAACCTATATTAATCCACAGTTGTACTCACCTAGTTGTGCTAGGTGAGTACAACTGTGGATTGGGCAGTTGTGGTGGATGACAGGTGAAAGCGGAGGCTTAGGAAGTATCCTTCGTCTGCTCAGACTCTCTTGAGAGATCTATCTTGAGATGATTTCGGGGCTTAGCGTCCCCGCGGCCCGGTCCTCGACCAGGCCTCCAACAACGCATCCATAGATGAATGCCAGAAAGCAGCAACCTCAGCACAGAGAGCTCACCAACTTAGTCATTTGAGACCTGAATCACCGAGACATTGACTGGGAACTGAGGAATCGCAATGGTGAAAGAAACATGGGGAGAAAAATTAGTAGAATTTATGGAAAGGAACTTCTTAACACGAGAGAAAAAGTGGAAGAGATACACCAAGCTTACTGTACCTGATCTTCACCCAGAATGATTAATATCTCAAGAAATAACATGAAATACAACTGGAAACTAGTGACCATAATGGTCTGGTCTTTGATTATATTATTTAAAACAACATCCATTAGACAATAGGCCAGGGAAACTAGAGTTGACAATAGAAAATGGGAATTACATGAAATTAAGAGAGTATCAGAAAATGTCCAAATGGGAGAAAGAACTTAGAGGGAAGACTTAACAGGAAATGATGGATCACGTCAAATTGAAGTGCAAAACAGATACATCATCCCTTTATGTGTGTATATATACCACAATAAACTGGTATTAGTTTCTATTTCTAGTGTCCGAGAGATATTAATACCAACGATAAGGGGAGAAAATAAAAGAGAATATAATAACCCATTGTTCAATAGATATATAACAACCCATTGTTCAACTGATATATATAACAACCCATTGTTCACCAGATATATATAACAACCCATTGTTCAATAGATATATAACAACCCATTGTTCAACAGATATATAACAACCCATTGTTCAACAGATATATAACAACCCATTGTTCACCAGATATATAACAACCCATTGTTCAACAGATATATATATATATAACAACTCATTGTTCAACTGATATACAACAACCCAATGTTCAACAGATATATAACAACCCATTGTTTCAACAGATATATAACAACCTATAGTTCCAATAGATAAGATAACCCATGATTCAAAACGCAAAAACGAAAAGCAGGAGGGAGTGGAGGAAATACAGACGTCAAAGAACAGAAGAACACAGGAATAACTGCAACAGAACCATGAACAAATACATAAACATAACAACACCATTAGAAACACAAACTTAGAACATTATATTGCTTTCAAAACAAAGAACCAACCCCCAATCCACCCCCCTAATCCATCCACACCCACAACTAATCCATCCAGGTCACCTCACTCAACCAACGCATTTACATCACACACAAAAAAACAGGTAATTAACCCAGCAAATGCTCACACCTCTCTCGCATGTTGACACAGACAGACTAAACAGCATTGTTACACCTCCAGCCATTGACCTCAGGCATAATAAACAGTCCCAGCCGAAATATACAATAAAATAAGGAATTGAAGTGAGGAGGAGAAGACTTTTGGAGGCACAAGACTTTTGGAGGCACAAGACTTTTGGAGGCACAAGACTTTTGGAGGCACAAGACTTTTGGAGGCACAAGACTTTTGGAGGCACAAGACTTTTGGAGGCACAAGACTTTTGGAGGCACAAGACTTTTGGAGGCACAAGACTTTTGGAGGTACTAGAACAGCCTGCTTGAGGGTCCCTGCTTCTATAGTACCTGCTACTTCTTCCTTAACTGCTAGGCTGTTGCTGCTAGCAATCTGCTAAGGTGTTGTCGCTACTGCTAGGTTGCTATTAATTCATCTAAGCTATTACTGCTCGCTAGTCACTAAACCATCAGTATGATGGTAAGGTTGTTACAATTAACTCATGAGAAAAATGAAGTCAAAGTTAATTGAGCTCTGAAACTAAACCACTCTATTGCTAGCGTGATAGAACTCCCTAATTACTTACTTAGGAACTCGCTAATCATGTACTTCAAACTCGTTAATTACTTAGAAACTCGCTAATTAGACACTCCTTGAATTAGAAACTTGCTAATTAATCAGAAACTCGCTAATTAGTTAAGAATGCATTTTTCTGAGCGTTAGTTCCCGCTCAAGGGCGAGCTTGCTGAAAGAGCTGATAATTCAATTTGACAGTTCAGGCCTTAAGGGCTGGCTCACCTGGACCCCCTTAAGCGCCTCTTATACTCACCACATACAATTTAACTGTCAACTTTTCATTTAACTGGCCCTTGAGCGGGAAACAAACGCTCAACTTATTCCACTGCAATATATGTTAATAAGTCTTATTTTTTTTCCGTATATGCCCTTGGGTACCGTGGGTGTTATCCAGCCCTCAAGCGACAGTTGTAGTATTAGAGACCCCTCCCTCCCCTAGATCCTGAGCTACCCCTCAAGCGTCAACCTACCGCTTGAGCACGCGAGACAGGTGAAACAGATGGGTGAATTTGGCTGACTTTGTGGGTTGGAGGGGGGGGGGGGGTTGTAGGGTGAAGGGGGGGGGGTTGTGGGGTGGGGGAGAAAGAGGGGGGGTAAGGGGGGGAGAGGGGGGGTTACTTGGTTATTGATGGGGGGGGGGAGTTGAAACTCCTTGTGGGTACTCTGCTATTTCCAGGAGTTTATGAGGATATAAAGAATTGGGTGGTTGGCAATACTGACAGGAAGAGGTTGGTATTACTGTCATTATCATTATATATGGGTTGGTATCCCTGCAGTGACCTTACACCTGATGCCTCTGTCCACCCCAGGGGGAGTAAATAGGTACCCCCCGGGATTCAGGAGTCTGTTGTGGGTTGCAGGCTGACGAATGGCATCTAATGGCCTCGTTAATGGGGAAAAATTATCATTATTATTCTCATTAGTGTTATAATTTTTATTATCATTTGTTGCTAGAGAGAGTTGACAGTTTGCAAGGAAATTACTAATTAACCAACTTTGCAATTGGTTTATTAACGCTGCAAATTAGCCAAGTTACAGGTTCGATTCCCCAAGCCAATCATAAGTAATGAAAGATGTGTTAACACAGTATATTAAACTGTGTAACTAGCTCACCAAGACTGTAACTAGCTCACCAAGACTGTAACTAGCTAACCAAGACTGTAACTAGCTCGCCAAGACTGTAACTAGCTCACCAAGACTGTAACTAGCTCACCAAGACTGTAACTAGCTCGCCAAGACTGTAACTAGCTCACCAAGACTGTAACTAGCTCACCAAGACTGTAACTAGCTCGCCAAGACTGTAACTAGCTCACCAAGACTGTAACTAGCTCGCCAAGACTGTAACTAGCTCGCCAAGACTGTAACTAGCTCACCAAGACTGTAACTAGCTAACCAAGACTGTAACTAGCTCACCAAGACTGTAACTAGCTCACCAAGACTGTAACTAGCTAACCAAGACTGTATAACTAGCTCACCAAGACTGTAACTAGCTCATCAAGACTGTATAACTAGCTCATCAAGACTGTATAACTAGCTCACCAAGACTGTAACTAGCTTACCAAGACTGTATAACTAGCTCACCAAGACTGTAACTAGCCCACCAAGACTGTAACTAGCTCGTCAAGACTGTAACTAGCTCACCAAGACTGTAACTAGCTTACCTAAATGAATTTTTTGGGGATCAATTCCTGAACCCATTATGTGCCTCTGTAACCCTTTCCATTAGCGCCTACGGGATAGGTAAGGGACCCATTAGGCTACATCTCTCTCAGCGCGAAAATGGGGGTCCACTACAACCCACAGGATGGGTATGAGGAACCCAAAACATGGCATAGGATGAATATAGGGTTCTTAAACAACTCACAGGATGGGTATGGGACGAACTAACACTAATAAAATGGGTATGGGGTTTCACTAACATTTCAGGATGGGTATGGAGCTCCACTAACATTTCAGGATGGGTATGGGGTTCCACTAACATTTCAGGATGGGTATGGGGTTACACTAACATTTCAGGATGGGTATGGAGCTCCACTAACATTTCAGGATGGGTATGGAGCTCCACTAACATTTCAGGATGGGTATGGAGCTCCACTAACATTTCAGGATGGGTATGGAGCTCCACTAACTTTTCAGGATGGGTATGGAGCTCCACTAACATTTCAGGATGGGTATGGAGCTCCACTAACATTTCAGGATGGGTATGGGGCTTCACTAACATTTCAGGATGGGTATGGGGCTCCACTAACATTTCAGGATGGGTATGGAGCTCCACTAACATTTCAGGATGGGTATGGAGCTCCACTAACATTTCAGGATGGGTATGGAGCTCCACTAACATTTCAGGATGGGTATGGAGCTCCACTAACATTTCAGGATGGGTATGGGGTTCCACTAACATTTCAGGATGGGTATGGGGTTCCACTAACATTTCAGGATGGGTATGGGGCTTCACTAACATTTCAGGATGGGTATGGGGCTTCACTAACATTTCAGGATGGGTATGGAGCTCCACTAACATTTCAGGATGGGTATGGAGCTCCACTAACATTTCAGGATGGGTATGGGGCTCCACTAACATTTCAGGATGGGTATGGAGCTCCACTAACATTTCAGGATAGGTATGGAGCTCCACTAACGTTTCAGGGTGGGTATGGAGCTCCACTAATACCCACATACCCACACCACGAGCTCGGAGAGTTCACAAACCAATTCATTATTTGTCATCGACAATCTAGTGGCGCCTCGGAGCGCATAAACGCTTTAATAAATGTAAGTCAAGCCGTCGTGGTTGACGAGAGAGATGTAGAGGTTTCGTGTGTGTTGTTGCGTGAGAGCTTGGTGAGACCTGGTGCTTGGTTGACAGCTTAATTTGACCCCTAGGAGCTTAATTTCAAGCTCTTGTCACACCAAAACACGATATGTTAGAGTCGCGCTCCTTGTGCACGATTGGGGCTCTATCGTCCGTAGTGAAGGATTGGGGCTCTATCGTCCCTAGTGAAGTATTGGGGCTCTATCGTGCCTAGTGAAGGATTGGAGCTCTATCGTCCCTAGTGAAGAATTGGGGCTCTATCGTCCCTAGTGGAGGATTGGGGCTCTATCGTCCCTAGTGAAGGATTGGGGCTCTATCGTCACTAGTGAAGGATTGGGGCTCTATCGTCCCTAGTGAAGGATTGGGGCTCTATCGTCCCTAGTGAAGTATTGGGGCTCTATCGTGCCTAGTGAAGGATTGGAGCTCTATCGTCCCTAGTGAAGAATTAGGGCTCTATCGTCCCCAGTGGAGGATTGGGGCTCTATCGTCCCTAGTGGAGGATTGGGGCTCTATCGTCCCTAGTGAAGGATTGGGGCTCTATCGTCACTAGTGAAGGATTGGGACTCTATCGTCCCTAGTGAAGGATTGGGACTCTATCGTCCCTAGTGAAGGATTGGGGCTCTATCGTCCCTAGTGAAGGATTGGGGCTCTATCGTCCCTAGTGAAGGATTGGGGCTCTATCTAGTGAAGGATTGGGGCTCTATCTAGTGAAGGATTGGGGCTCTATCTAGTGAAGGATTGGGGCTCTATCTAGTGAAGGTTTGGGGCTCTATCTAGTAAAGGATTGGGGCTCTATCTAGTGAAGGATTGGGGCTCTATCGTCCCATCAAGAAGAGGTTTCGAACCTAGGTCTTCTTGCTGGTGAAGCGAGGGTTAAAAAATCAATTATATCAAAGGGGCATTAACTTAGCATTTAGTCTATCAAGAGACTAGGCCATTTGCCATATATTGATCAGTGTTGCCATATATTGACCAGCATTGCCATATATTGACCAGCGTTGCCATATATTGATCAGTGTTGCCATATATTGACCAGGGTTGCCATATATATTGACCAGCGTTGCCATATATTGACCAGTGTTGCCATATATTGACCAGTGGTGCCATATATTGACCAGCGTTGCAATATATATTGACCAGCGTTGCCATATATTGACCAGTGTTGCCATATATTGACCAGTGTTGCCATATATTGACCAGTGTTGCCATATATTGACCAGCGTTGCCATATATTGACCAGCGTTGCCATATATTGACCAGCGTTGCCATATATTGACCAGTGTTGCCATATATTGACCAGTGTTGCCATATATTGACCAGCGTTGCCATATATTGACCAGTGTTGCCTATATTGACCAGTGTTGCCATATATTGACCAGCGTTGCCATATATTGACCAGCGTTGCCATATATTGACCAGTGCTGCCATATATTGACCAGTGTTGCCATATATTGACCAGGGGTGTCATGCATGTTGACATAGTCGAACGTAACAACTTTTACAATGATTTGCGGTGTAACTTTATTTTCAATTTGAGTGTCTAATGATTATTATCAACAGCTTTATTGACGAAATAAATTACGATTTTGCCTAATAAGATTAATTTGCATGTCCCTCAGAGCAGCACTTTATTGAAGGCGATTAAGAATATCAAGGAAGAAAGTGATCTGAAGGTTAAGTATTTATCTGATCTCTCTGTCTGTCTCTGCCTCTCTGTCTGTCTGTCTGTCTGTCTATCTGTCTGTCTGTCTGTCTGTCTGTCTGTCTGTCTGTCTGTCTGTCTGTCTGTCTGTCTGTCTGTCTGTCTCTCTCCCTCTCTCTCTCTCTCTCTCTCTCCCTCTCTCTCTCTCTCTCTCTCTCTCTCTCTCTCTCTCTCTCTCTCTCTCTCTCTCTCTCTCTCTCTCTCTCTCTCTCTCTCTCTTCCCATATATTTATTTAGGACAGTTAGAATTCATCTGTAAGCCAGTTCTTGAGTATGGGTAAGTATAGATAAGTCAGTGCTAGAGTATCCCTATCCATTAGTTCATGAGTCTATTTAGTCCTTCAAGACGGATATGTTGGGTCAATAATGCTTTTGTGCCAATGTCAAAACTACTATTTTAATAGGTCCAGTAGTTTGTCTATGCATATAGCTGTCAATTTAAATATGCCTTATTTACTAGGACATAAGTATGCCTGTCAGTCTCTTCGTATTACCGTCAGTTTGTCCTCGGATAACCCGTCGAAAGGCGCTGATAGACGGTCCTGTCACTCATCACATCCTGACGAAAACAAAACAAAATTTAACTTAAAACCAAAAAGTGTATAGGCCTTCCATGAGTCATTTCCCTCCGTGGAGCAAAGGTTCCCATGGGTAATGACCTATTTTGTCTGAGTTACGAGTCCGAATGACCTCTTTGACCTGTGTTATGTGTCTCATTGACCTGTTCGACCTGAGTTATGAGTTTCTCAATCATCGTTTGGGCCAATATAACCTCTAGGCTGGGTACGACTGTAATGCCACCCCCTCCCTCCTTCTGTATAGCTGATTGGTTTCAGATATGAGGTTGCAGTCTGATTGGTTACAGAAATGAGGGCTGGGCTTCGATGCCCCGGGGTTGAAGGAGACTCTCGCAGAGCTCAAGGGTCATTGATTGATGTATTGGACGGGAGAATACAATCTTAGATGAATAAAGTAGAAAATATGAGTTTTTTTATGGGGGTCACTTGATCCAATTTTGTCCACTTACTCAAATCGTATTTTAATTAATTCATAAAAAAAATTGATCCAGATTGTACAAACCGTTAGTAATGTTTCACATTGGATGGCTTTGTGATTTGCATTAAAACATGTTTAAAAATGTTTCTGTTGAAAATGTTTTTACAATTCGTTAATGGAAGAAAACCTTTCGTAGGTTTTATATATATATATATATATATATATATATATATATATATCGCAGGTCAAGCACCTCAAGAAGCCACATATACCGGTGATTCACGGAATGCTCAACAATCCCAGCAGTAATCGCCCAGCCTCACGTCCTCAATATCAAACACAAGTAACAATCGTCGGTTTACCCAACAATCAAATGACGCAAATGGAAATAATAACCCAATATTATCCCACTGAAAGTAATGACATTGAATTATTCAGCGGGTAGCTATCCTGTAGTGCTCAATAACTAGGAGTTATCGAGGTTGTTCGGCGAGTTATCGAGTACTGGGTTATCTCCAACGGAACTCTACCAATCTACTCCCTGATTCGTAATGTGTTATTTTGTGTTGGTGCGTGAAGGAGATGATAGATTTCACAGGAAATATATCTGTAAGGTAATATTTACTGGGGGGAAAATCGTGCTTATTCGATTCGTATGCAAGTATATTCTTTTTTTGCAAGATATTTTTATGCAAATTATTGTGTTGCAAGATATTCTTTCTTTTTGCAAAATATTCTTGTGCAAAATATTCTTTTTTGCAAGATATTCTTATGCAAAATATTCTTTTTTGCAAGATATTCTGATGCAAAATAGTGTTATGCAAGATCTTCGAATGCAAGATACTGCCTTCGGCCAATGTTAATTCTTGTTTTGCAATGATAAAATGTTATTTTTGGTGAATGGGGGACAAGGCCAGGCGTGGAGCGAAAGGAATTTTTTCCATTCTACACAAATATATTGTACCATCTTGAGGGTGAAGAAACACTAGTTAATGTGACATCTTCAGGAGTACACTGCTACACTGACACAGCCATACTGAGCTTAGGAGTTGTTGTTGTTTTAGATTCATCTACTGGGAACAAAAAGTTCCAAGTAGCACGGGCTATGGTGAGCCCGAAGACATTTATAAGTGTGGGTATACACCCGACTCTATGGTTCACCTAATATCCTTAATCACAGGGATAGGTGAAGGATAGGGTGAGGTAATTGTTGCTTTGACTCCGGCTTCTAGCTGTCCGCCAGGTCCTACATCTTCCCTCTTGGTCAACGGAGGACTATCGGAAAGCTGTATGGTCTAAGTCTAACAGTTACAAACCCGCTCCTGTGCCAGGTAAGTCCACTACGGGCTCACCATAGCCCGTGCTACTTGCCCCCGCTCCTGTGCCAGGTAAGTCAGCTACGGGCTCATCATAGCCCGTGCTACTTGCCCCGCTCCTGTGCCAGGTAAGTCCACTACGGGCTCACCATAGCCCGTGCTACTTGCCCCCGCTCCTGTGCCAGGTAAGTCCACTACGGGCTCACCATACCCCGTGCTACTTGCCCCGCTCCTGTGCCAGGTAAGTCCACTACGGGCTCGCTATAGCCCGTGCTACTTGCTTTTCTCCTGTGCCAGGTAAGTTCACTACGGGCTCACCATAGCCCATGCTACTTGCCCCCGCTCCTGTGCCAGGTAAGTCCACTACGGGCTCATCATAGCCCGTGCTACTTGCCCCGCTCCTGTGCCAGGTAAGTCCACTACGGGCTCATCATAGCCCGTGCTACTTGCCCCGCTCCTGTGCCAGGTAAGTCCACTACGGGCTCACCATAGCCCGTGCTACTTGCCCCGCTCCTGTACCAGGTAAGTCAACTACGGGCTCATCATAGCCCGTGCTACTTGCCCCGCTCCTGTGCCAGGTAAGTCCACTACGGGCTCATCATAGCCCGTGCTACTTGCCCCGCTCCTGTGCCAGGTAAGTCCACTAACGGGATCACCATAGCCCGTGCTTGATGGAACTTTTTGTTCCAAGTATCTGAATCTAAAACAGCAATCGAAGTCGATTTCATCTGGATGTTGATTACTGGTGTCAGCTCACGAGTGAACACAGCCTCAAGTATACGAAGTTTCGTACGGTCGTCAGTGCATGTGATCACTGTCGTATCTTTCACTATGTCTTGGTGATGCAGGATGGTGTTGAGAATGATGTTGCTTAATACCTCCGTCTTGCAAATGAAGTGCAAAACGTCTCCTCAGTGTGTGGTGTGTCCAATGTAGCATATATTCCGTAGTGCACAGTCTCCAGAGCTGCATTTGTATTGATATAATACATTAATACACCTCAGATACACTACATTGGAACACCTCAGTGTGTCAGAGGAGGCAGAGATGTTACTTCTCATAATGAGGGAAGATGTATGAGGGTTGTTATAATAAATGACAGGATGAATCCTGGCGTTTTCACTGCAAGGTTGGCAATTCCTGTCAATTATGTCTCGTATCACCTTCTCAGTCTTCTTGTATGCCTGAGTGAATGTATTTTTATTGTACACTACAATGTCTTCTCCTTGGGGGGTCGATTGTCCACCTCTGGGGCCTGGTTATCCTCAGTCAGATGGCGGCTCAGCTTCTTACTTGCGATTTCATCGAATTCTGTATTGCTGTAATCGTTGTTCACAACAATTTAGCGGATTCGTTCGAGTTGGTGGTGCAAGAGCTGCTAAGAGAATTATGTACGTATTGCACGACCTACATATGCATTGCTGACGCTTCTCTTATATCTGTGTCGTGCATTCACTCTTACCGTTCATCATTTTCCTGTACCAGTTGGTTTACGGCTCACATCAGTGATGAATATACCAGAATTATCATCAAGGAGAACATCAGGGAATGGAGTCATGCCTCCTCCACTTTTCTCAACAGTAAACTTCAAGCCTGAGGCTTCCTGCAGCTGGCCACGAAGCCTCTCCAATGAACAAATCCACAAGGGTCGTGACGAGGATTCGAACCTGCGTCCAAGAGCATCCCAGACGCTGCCTTAATCGACTGAGCTACGACATGGTCACGGCCCTTGTGGATTTGTTCATTTGATGCATCACGTTATTGTGATTTCTGCGTGTAAAGCCTCTCCAATATTTTGGAGAGGCTTTACAATGAAGTAAAGCTTCATTGTAAACACAGACGAATATGTCGTCGACGTATCTGCAGTAGCTACCAGGGTTCAGCCCTTCCCTCTGCATGATGAACGACTCAACATGAAACATGAATTCCTGGGCGAACAGGACCCGTAATGGGGGGATCCGATCGCCACACCATGAACCTACAGGTAGAGTTGACCCTCTGGGCACAGGAAAGGAACTTCAGTGGTGCAGACCTTCAGCATATCGCGTAAGATAGTACGAGGTACCTTGAGTGGAGGTCGAGGTGTTCCTGTTGATACACAATCCAATATTATGCTGACGGTCCTGTCTACTGAAACGTTTGTGAATAGACTTTCAACGTCAGGGGAAGCCATGATCCCACGGGGGTTCTGTCCGTCTCAGAACGTCAATAAATTCGTCGCTAGATTCAAAGGAGAATGTAGTCGGGATGTGCGGTGATATTTTTGTGTTCAGACTCTTTTGCGAGTTTGTTAGTAGGCGTGGGAAGGGGGGAGGGGGGGGGGGCTCTGAGAAATTATAGGCCTAAGTGGGTGGTTAGACTTATGCGTCATCACATTACCATTGAAGTAACCCGGTCCAAAAATCACCTTGTTACTCTTTCAAATTTTAGGCCTCCCATCTCAGCGTTGGCTGCATCTATGAGGGCGTTCTCACGTTTGTTGAGGTTCTCAGTTGGGTTTCTTGTAATAAATTTAAACTTATGATGTGTCTTGTAGAATAATTCTAACTTTACAACTTTTGTGTCAGGTGCAACAGAGTGCTTCTGAAGATGTAACCTTGCTGACGAAACGTCGAACAATAACAATGGAAATATATATATATATATATATATATATATATATATATATATATATATATATATATATATATATATATATATATATATATATGTGTGTGTATGGGAACAAGCTTGAAAGGTCCTCATGCAATTGAAAACTCCTCACCTCTGAAGGATTCGAACCCAGACAGCCAGGGCTCCATGCTCCTTGACGTGTCTAATCCTGTACCACTAGGCCACACTGACTGTACAAAACAATTGGAAGTCGTCTGACCTTTAACCCAATCCCCGACAGCTCCCAATGACCAATTTGGGCCTCAGATATTTCGTCAAATCACTCCATCATGCTGGGGCCACATGAGTAACATTTAATATTTTTATCAGTAAACTATATATGTGAGTAACATATGTGAGTAACATATGTGAGTAACATATGTGAGTAACATATGTGAGTAACATATGTGAGTAACATATGTGAGTGATATATGTTACTCTCTTAATATATCTGTATTTTTATTAAAGACATTATCTGTATCTTTCACAATGTGTCTGTTTGAAGTCAAGGGACAAATGCTTGTGGCTAACCGCACTAAACTTTGCAGAGTGATATGTGATTGTATGGAGAGTGTCATAGGGGGCTGGGGTCGACACCCCCCTCCCCCATGCCCTACTTTAAGTAGGAGTGGATCCTATTGCGACAAACCCCCCACCCCCGTGAAGTTTGAAATGTGGGTTTGATTGTCCATAGAGTTACCACCATCCAGGTGTCTACTGGCACACCATCCAGGCGTCTGCTGGAACACCATCCATTTCCCAACGTCAAGAAATTGTCGTACTAAAGGTGGCCTTATCCTAACCTACCAGAGGACCCAAAACAGAAAACGGGCCAGAATGTCACTTTCGCCAGCCGATTCCTTTTGTTCTAGTACGACGATTTTTGGCCGATTTTTGGCCTCGCCTGCACACGACGGTACGTGTGCACGACGGTACGTGTGCACGACGGTACGTGTGCACGACGAGTCACAATACTTAGAGTAATACGTCAAATTGCGACGTTGTATTTGGAGGACGCGAGCGAGAGATACGCTCGCGGAAGGCGTAATTCCCGCCCACTCGCGGACCGCCACCCGTCCGTCAAGAACGGTCAGATCTACGAAAACTTTCTCGGGCTAATCCGCGGAAAACGATTACGTGGACGGGTGTTCCTGAGGCCTGTCAGTTCTCGGGAGCGAGACGGTGCTGGGTGACAGGTATGGAACACTCATTTCCAGTGATTTCCACCGTCATTTCCTGACGGTGTCAGCGGGGCTGGGGTGCTGAGGAGCACTTTCCCGGCGTCAGCTGTGGCTGTTTTTACTGTCATTTGTCTTTACCTTGTAAGTGTAGGTGTAGTGTACTTGTCAACTGTTTTTGTTTCACTTGCGTGTGTACTCATCTAGTTGTGCTTGCGGGGGTTGAGCTCTGGCTCTTTGGTCCCCGCCTCTCAACTGTCAATCAACTGGTGTAGAGGTTCCTGAGCCTACTGGGCTCTGTCATATCTACACTTGAAGCTGTGTATGGTGTCAGCCTCCACCACATCACTGCCTAATGCATTCCATCTGTTAACTACTCTGACACTGATATCAAATCTTTCTAATGTCTCTTTGGCTCATTTGGGCACTCCACCTGTGTCCCCTTGTTCGTGTTCCTCTGTGTTGAATAATGTCTGTATCTATTCTATCAATTCCTCTTAGAGTTTTGTATGTGGTGATCATTTCTCCCCTAAGTTTTCTAGCGACGTGAAGTTTTGTTCCAGTAATCTTTTCTCATAGTTCACACCCTTTAGCTCGGGTACTAGTCTGGTGGCATACCTTTGAACCTTCTCCAATTTAGTCTTATGCTTGACTAGATACGGACTCCATGCTGGAGCTGCATACTCCAGGATTGTTCTGACACATGTGGTATACAAGGTTCTGAATGATTAGGTAATTACCGAAAGTTTCTTAAGAGAGTTATTATGATGGCCAACCTGGCATATGCCGCTAGTGATATCCTCTTGATGTGGGCTTCAGGGGGGGGCAGGTCTAGCATGATGTTAGCCCTCGGGTCTCTCTCTCTCTCTCTCTCTCTCTCTCTCTCTCTCTCTCTCTCTCTCTCTCTCTCTCTCTCTCTCTCTCTCTCTCTCTCTCTCTCTCTCTCTCTCTCTCTGACTCTTGAAAGATTTCATCTCCCAAATGGTACATTCCATTTGACCTCTTGCCCCTATACCTATCTTCATAACTTTACACTTGCTTTAGTTGAACTCTAATAGCCTTGTTGGCCCATCTCTTCAGTCTGTCCAGGTCATCCTGTAGCCTCTTGCTGTCCTCCTCTCTCTTAATTCTTCTCATAATTTTAGCATCATCAGCAAACATTGAAAGAAATGAGTCTATAACCGCTGGATGATCATTTACGTATATATTAGAAACAGGATAGGTTCGAGTACAGAACCCTGTGGGACTCTGCTAGTGACATCACGTCATTCTGAGGTCTCACCCCTCATAGTAACTCTCTGCTTCCTATTGTTTGGGTATTCCCTTATCCACTGGAGCACCCTATACCAGTTACTATCCTATTTCTCCAACTTATGCACCAACCTATTATGAAGTACTGTGTCAAAGGCTATTATGAGGTACTGTGTCAAAGGCTATTATGAGGTACTGTGTCAAAGGCTATTATGAGGTACTGTGTCAAAGGCTATTATGAGGTACTGTGTCAAAGGCTATTATGAGGTACTGTGTCAAAGGCTATTATGAGGTACTGTGTCAAAGGCTATTATGAGGTACTGTGTCAAAGGCTATTATGAGGTACTGTGTCAAAGGCTATCTGACATCCTAAGAAAATGCCGTCTGCCCAGCCTTCTCTTTCTTGCGTACTTTTTATCGCCTGGTCTTAGAATTCTGTTAAATCTGCGAGGCAAGATTTGACATCCCTGAACCCATGTTGTTGGTGTGTTTACATAAAACATTTTTTTTTTTTTACCAATCCTGGAAGAAACCAACACACTTAGTAGATTGTTTTATGTTAATTGACATTTTTGCAATACAAGAACCAGTGACTTTAGGGAGCCGGTCGGCCGAGCGGACAGCACGCTGGACTTGTAATCCTGTGGTCCCGGGGTCGATCCCGGGCGCCGGCGAGAAACAATGGGCAGAGTTTCTTTCACCCTATGCCCCTGTTACCTAGCAGTAAAATAGGTACCTGGGTGTTAGTCAGCTGTCACGGGCTGCTTCCTGGGGGTAGAGGCCTGGTCGAGGACCGGGCCGCGGGGACACTAAAAGCCCCGAAATCATCTCAAGATAACCTCAAGACTTGCATGTTTTCTTCATTTTAACAAGTGAGCAAGAGACACAATCCCCAACGAACTTATCTAATCTCATAAATTAACAAGTTTCTTACAGTATTACAAAAAGATGTGGAAAGGCCACACTAAGTTTCAGTTGTTTCTTCTCTCCAGAAGTGTTACTAGTTTTTTTCTCACGATCTTCTCCATCACCTTGCATGGTATACAAGTTAAGGACACTGGCCTGTAGTTCAGCGCCTCTTGTCTGTCACGCTTTTTGTATAATAGGACCACAAAAGCCGTCTTCCATATTTCTGGTAGGTCTCCTGTTTCCAGTGACTTAGTATTCACCATCGACAGTGGCAAGCAAAGTGCTTCTGTACACTCTTTTATTATCCATGGTGAGATTCCGTCCGGTCAAACTGCCTTTTTTCACATACAAACTGATACCTCCTAACTTCATCTCTAGTAATTTCGAAATCTTCCAAAGCTGCCTGGTTAATTGCCACCTCTCTTAGGTCAGAAACTTTTCGTTCTATTATGAAGACCTCCTGAAATCTCTTGTTGAATTCTTCACACATCTCTTCGTCATTCTCTGTGTACATGTCCCCACCCGTTCTCACTTTCATTACCTGTTCTTTCACTGTTGTTTCCCCCGCTGATGTGGCTGTAGAGCAATTTTGGTTCGGTCTTGGCTTTATTTGTCATATCATTTTCACACTGTCTCTCAGCTTCTCTTCTCACACTGAGGTATTCATTCCTGGCCCTCTGGTATCTCTCTCTTCTCTCTGGTGTTCTGTTATTTCTGAAGTTCCTCCATGTCATGGAGGAGTGAGGAGGCTTTAAGGGCGCTTTACACTGCCTAGGTGAAACCAGTCTTAGAGTATGCCGCCCCATCATGGAGTCCCCACCTGAAGAAACACATAAGGAAGCTGGAAAAGGTTCAGAAGTTTGCGACGAGGCTCGTCCCAGAGTTACGAGGGATGGGATATGTAGAGCGCCTGAAGGAACTGAACCTTACGACACTAGAAAAAAAGAAGGGAGAAGCGGGGATATGATAGGAACATATAAAATACTCCGGGCAATTGATGAAATGGAAATAGGGGAAATAGATGAAATGTTCACACGTAATATTTACAAAACGAGGGGACATGGGTGGAAGCTGGAAACTCAGATGAGTCACAGAGATGTTAGGAAGTCTACACATACTTTGACACAGTACCGCATAAGAGGCTGGTACATAAGCTGGAGAGACAGGCAGGTGTAGCTGGTAAGGTGCTCCAGTGGATAAGGGAGTATCTAAGCAATAGGAAGCAGAGAGTTACGGTGAGGGGTGAGACCTCCGATTGGCGTGAAGTCACCATTGGAGTCCCACAGGGCTCTGTACTCGGTCCTATCTTGTTTCTGATATATGTAAATGATCTCCCGGAGGGTATCGATTCATTTCTCTCAATGTTTGCGGACGATGCTAAAATTATGAGAAGGATTAAAACAGAAGAAGACTGTTTGAGGCTTCAAGAAGACCTAGACAAGCTGAAGGAATGGTCGAACAAATGGTTGTTACAGTTTAACCCAACCAAATGTAATGTAATGAAGATAGGTGTAGGGAGCAGGAGGCCAGATACAAGGTATCATCTGGGAGAGGAAATTCTTCAGGAGTCAGAGAAGGAAAAAGACTTGGGGGTTGATATCACGCCAGACCTGTCTCCTGCAGCACATATCAAGCGGATAACATCAGCGGCATATGCCAGGCTGGCCAACATACGAACGGCATTCAGAAACTTGTGTAAAGAATCATTCAGAACTTTGTATACCACATATGTCAGGCCAATCCTGGAGTATGCAGCCCCAGCATGGAGTCCATATCTAGTCAAGGATAAGACTAAACTGGAAAAGGTTCAAAGGTTTGCCACCAAACTAGTACCCGAGCTGAGAGGTATGAGCTACGAGGAGAGACTACGGGAATTAAACCTCACTTCGCTGGAAGACAGAAGAGTCAGGGGGGACATGATCACCACATTCTAGATTCTGAAGGGAATTGATAGGGTAGATAAAGACAGTCTATTTAACACAAGGGGAACACGCACAAGGGGACACAGGTGGAAACTGAGTGCCCAAATGAGCCACAGAGATATTAGAAAGAACTTTTTTAGTGTCAGAGTGGTTGACAAATGGAATGCATTAGGGGGTGATGTGGTGGAGGCTGACTCCATACACAGTTTCAAATGTAGATATGACAGAGCCCGATAGGCTCAGGATTCTGTACACCTGTTGATTGACGGTTGAGAGGCGGGACCAAAGAGCCAGAGCTCAACCCCCGCAAACACAACTAGGTGAGTACAACTAGGTGAGTACAACTAGGTGAGTACACACACACACACACACACACACACACACACACACACACACACACACACACACACACACACACACACACACACACACACACACACACAAACACACACACACACACACACACACACACACACACACACACACACACACACACAAACACACACACACACACACACACACACACCAACTACATTCTATTGGGTTAGTATTCTCTTACCAACTAAAGAGCACTTGTCGTGGCAAGACAATACCATATCAATAGAAAGTAGGAAGACTGAGGAAAGTGCCCACATGGTCAGTGTCACCCTGGCGGGGACAGTGTACGGGGGGGGGGGCTATGCTGATCCTGGCGTGTGTGTGTAACTGTCCAACACAAGAGGTCACAATCTCCCTTATCACTGTTTGTTGAAGACACTGTCTACTGCCTCAGTATGCTGTCTACTACCTTGGTACACTGTCTACTGCCTCGGTATGCTGTCTACTGCCTCGGTATGGTGTCTACTGCCTCGGTATGGTGTCTACTGCCTCGGTATGGTGTCTACTGCCTCGGTATGGTGTCTACTGCCTCGGTATGCTGTCTACTACCTCGGTATGGTGTCTACTGCCTCGGTATGCTGTCTACTGCCTCGGTATGCTGTCTACTGCCTCGGTATGGTGTCTACTGCCTCGGTATGCTGTCTACTGCCTCGGTATGCTGTCTACTGCCTTGGTATGCTGTCTACTGCCTCGGTACACTGTCTACTGCCTCGGTATGGTATCTACTGCCTCGGTATGGTGTCTACTGCCTTGGTATGCTGTCTACTGCCTCGGTACACTGTCTACTGCCTCGGTATGCTGTCTACTGCCTCGGTATGGTGTCTACTGCCTCGGTATGGTGTCTACTGCCTCGGTATGGTGTCTACTGCCTTGGTATGCTGTCTACTGCCTTGGTATGCTGTCTATTGCCTCGGTATGCTGTCTACTGCCTCGGTATGCTGTCTACTGCCTTGGTATGCTGTCTACTGCCTTGGTATGCTGTCTACTGCCTTGGTACACTGTCTACTGCCTCGGTATGCTGTCTACTGCCTCGGTATGCTGTCTACTGCCTCGGTATGCTGTCTACTGCCTCGGTATGCTGTCTACTGCCTCGGTACGGTGTCTACTGCCTCGGTATGCTGTCTACTGCCTCGGTACACTGTCTACTGCCTCGGTACACTGTCTACTGCCTCGGTATGCTGTCTACTGCCTCGGTATGCTGTCTACTGCCTCGGTACACTGTCTACTGCCTCGGTATGGTGTCTACTGCCTCGGTATGGTGTCTACTGCCTCGGTATGGTGTCTACTGCCTCGGTATGCTGTCTACTGCCTCGGTACACTGTCTACTGCCTCGGTATGCTGTCTACTGCCTCGGTATGCTGTCTACTGCCTCGGTATGCTGTCTACTGCCTCGGTATGCTGTCTACTGCCTCGGTATGCTGTCTACTGCCTCGGTATGCTGTCTACTGCCTCGGTATGCTGTCTACTGCCTCGGTATGCTGTCTACTGCCTCAGTATGCTGTCTACTGCCTCAGTATGCTATCTACTACCTTGGTATGCTGTCTACTGCCTCGGTACACTGTCTACTGCCTCGGTATGGTGTCTACTGCCTCGGTATGCTGTCTACTGCCTCGGTATGCTGTCTACTGCCTCGGTATGGTGTCTACTGCCTCGGTATGCTGTCTACTGCCTCAGTATGCTGTCTACTGCCTCGGTACACTGTTTACTGCCTCGGTATGGTGTCTACTGCCTTGGTACACTGTCTACTGCCTCGGTATGCTGTCTACTGCCTCGGTATGCTGTCTACTGCCTCGGTATGCTGTCTACTGTCTCAGTACACTGTCTACTGCCTCGGTATGCTGTCTACTGCTTCGGTATACTGTCTACTGCCTCAAGACGCTGTCTACTTTCTCTAGACGCTGTCTACTGCCTCAAGACGCTGTCTACTGCCTCAGTACGCTGTCTACTGCCTCAAGTCGCTGTCTACTGCCTCAGTGCGCTGTCTACTGCCTCGGTATGCTGTCTACTGCTTCGGTATGCTGTCTACTGCTTCGGTATGCTGTCTACTGCTTCAGTACACTGTCTACTGCCTCAAGACGCTGTCTACTTTCTCTAGACGCTGTCTACTGCCTCAAGACGCTGTCTACTGTCTCAGTACGCTGTCTACTGCCTCAAGTCGCTGTCTACTGCCTCAGTACGCTGTCTACTGCCTCAGTACGCTGTCTACTGCCTCAGTACGCTGTCTACTGCCTCAGTACGCTGTCTACTGCCTCAGTACGCTGTCTACTGCCTCAGTACGCTGTCTACTGCCTCAGTACGCTGTCTACTGCCTCAGTACGCTGTCTACTGCCTCAGTACGCTGTCTACTGCCTCAGTACGCTGTCTACTGCCTCAGTACGCTGTCTACTGCCTCAAGTCGCTGTCTACTGCCTCAGTACGCTGTCTACTGCCTCAGTACGCTGTCTACTGCCTCAGTACGCTGTCTACTGCCTCAGTACGCTGTCTACTGCCTCAGTGCGCTGTCTACTGTCTCAGTACGCTGTCTACTGCCTCAGTACGCTGTCTACTGCCTCAGTGCGCTGTCTACTACCTCGGTATGCTGTCTACTGCTTCGGTATACTGTCTACTGCTTCAGTACACTGTCTACTGCCTCAAGTCGCTGTCTACTGTCTCAAGACGCTGTTTACTACCTAAAGACGCTGTCTACTGTCTCAAAATGCTGTCTACTGTCTCAAGACGCTGTTTACTACCTAAAGACGCTGTCTACTGCCTCAGTA
>NC_091159.1:54381045-54385733 GCF_040958095.1 Procambarus clarkii
AGGAGTCGACAAGCACCGCGGGAGTCGACACACACACACGCACACACACAAGCCAGGCTAAGCCACCACTAACTTACTACTCCGCTCGTCTCCCTCACACAGGTGAACACGGCGCCCATCACGATATATGCAACAAAAAACGGGTGACAGTCCATCTCTTAAAGAAAACGAAGTACTCACCTATTTGTACTCACCTATTTGTGCTTGCGGGGGGTTTGAGTTTTGGCTCTTTGGTTACGGCGCCACTCAACTGTCAATCAACTGGTGTACAGGTTCCTGAGCCTACTGGGCTCTATCATATCTACACTTGAAACTGTGTATGGAGTCAGCCTCCACCACATCACTGCCTAATGCATTCCATTTGTCAACTACTCTGACACTAAAAAAATTCTTTCTAATATCTCTGTGGCTCATTTGGGCACTCAGTTTCCACCTGTGTCCCCTAGTGCGTGTGCCCCTTGTGTTAAATAGCCTGTCTTTATCTACCCTGTCAATTCCTCTGAGAATCTTGTACGTGGTGATCATATCCCCCCTAACTCTTCTGTCTTCTAGCGACGTGAGGTTTAATTCCCATAGTCTCTCCTCGTAGCTCATACCTCTCAGCCCGGGTACTAGTCTCGTGGCAAACCTTTGAACTTTTTCCAGTTTGTTCTAATGTTTGACTAGATATGGACTCCATGCTGGGGCTGCATACTGCAGGATTGGTCTGACATATGTGGTATACAAAATTCTGAATGATTCCTTGCACAAGTGTCTAAATGCCGTTCTTATGTTAGCCAACCTGGCATATGCTGCTGATGTTATCCTCTTGATATGGGCTTCAGGGGACAGGTCTGGCGTGATATCAACCCCCAAGTCTTTCTCTGGTCTGTGTGTGTGTGTGTGTGTGTGTGTGTGTGTGTGTGTGTGTGTGTGTGTACTCACCTAGTTGTGTTTGCGGGGGTTGAGCTCTGGCTCTTTGGTCCCGCCTCTCAACCGTCAATCAACAGGTGTACAGATTCCTGAGCCTATCGGGCTCTGTCATATCTACACTTGAAACTGTGTATGGAGTCAGCCTCCACCACATCACCCCCTAATGCATTCCATTTGTCAACCACTCTGACACTAAAAAAGTTCTTTCTAATATCTCTGTGGCTCATTTGGGCACTCAGTTTCCACCTGTGTCCCCTTGTGCGTGTTCCCCTTGTGTTAAATAGACTGTCTTTATCTACCCTATCAATCCCCTTCAGAATCTTGAATGTGGTGATCATGTCCCCCCTAACTCTTCTGTCTTCCAGCGAAGTGAGGTTTAATTCCCGTAGTCTCTCCTCGTAGCTCATACCTCTCAGCTCGGGTACTAGTCTGGTGGCAAACCTTTGAACCTTTTCCAGTTTAGTCTTATCCTTGACTAGATATGGACTCCATGCTGGGGCTGCATACTCCAGGACTGGCCTGACATATGTGGTATACAAAGTTCTGAATGATTCTTTACACAAGTTTCTGAATGCCGTTCGTATGTTGGCCAGCCTGGCATATGCCGCTGATGTTATCCGCTTGATATGTGCTGCAGGAGACAGGTCTGGCGTGATATCAACCCCCAAGTCTTTGTGTGTGTGTGTGTGTGTGTGTGTGTGTGTGTGTGTGTGTGTGTGTGTGTGTGTGTGTGTGTGTGTGTGTGTGTGTGTGTGTGTGTGTGAGTACGTGTGTACTCACCTATATGTACTCACCTATATGTGCTTGCAGGATCGAGCATTGACTCTTGGATCCCGCCTTTCGAGCATCGGTTGTTTACAGCAATGACTCCTGTCCCATTTCCCTATCATACCTGGTTTTAAAATTATGAATAGTATTTGCTTCCACAACCTGTTCCTGAAGTGCATTCCATTTCCCCACTACTCTCACGCTAAAAGAAAACGCTGTGTGTGTGTGTGTGTGTGTGTGTGTGTGTGTGTGTGTGTGTGTGTGTGAGTGTGTGTGTGTGTGTGTGTGTATGTGTGTATTTTACTATTTGTGTCTGCAAAATCGAGTTGCTAGCTCTTGGACTCCGCCTTTCTAACCGTCGGTTTTCAAACGTACTGACTCTTGGCCTATTTTCCTGAGAGAGAGAGAGAGAGAGAGAGAGAGAGAGAGAGAGAGAGAGAGAGAGAGAGAGAGAGAGAGAGAGAGAGAGAGAGAGAGAGAGAGAGAGAGAGAGAGAGACACAGAGAGAGAGACAGAGAGAGAGAGAGAGAGAGAGAGAGAGAGAGAGAGAGAGAGAGAGAGAGAGAGAGAGAGAGAGAGAGAGAGAGAGAGAGAGAGAGAGAGAGAGAGAGAGAGAGAGAGAGACAGAGAGAGACAGAGAGAGAGAGAGAGAGAGAGAGAGAGAGAGAGAGAGAGAGAGAGAGAGAGAGAGAGAGAGAGAGAGAGAGAGAGAGAGAGAGAGAGAGAGAGAGAGAGAGAGACAGAGAGAGACAGAGAGAGAGAGAGACAGAGAGAGAGACAGAGAGAGACAGAGAGAGAGAGAGACAGAGAGAGAGACAGAGAGAGACAGAGAGAGAGAGAGACAGAGAGAGAGAGGCGAGCATACAGTACATGAGACAAAAAGTTGAAGTCTTGGGGTGATGGTAGCTGCTGGAGGCACTCAACCCCTCACGCGAGGGAGACTCGAACCAGTGACCAGGACGCTGGCCGGGCCAGAAGGCTCCTCACCTCACCGCCGCCCGACCGCCTTGGACCACGACCTCGCGAAAGTTGAAGGAAATTTTAAGCCGGGCCGCTATCCGGCCGGCCATGTGGGGCCAGAAACCCAGCTATGTTTGTACAGTCAGGCAGGCAGCCTGTTATGTTGAGAGCCTGCTGGGCAGACCGGATATACTGACAGGCAGATATGCTGACAGCCCGCCAAGCAGCCGGCTATGGTGGCAGACAGCCAGGTATGCTGACCGCCAGCAATCCCATCACATATAGCAATCAGGTAAACAACAATCCAGCTATCTAGTTATGCTGTCAAGTCAGACAAATCCAGTCAGCTAGTTAGTCATCTAACCAGCTGACATCTAGCCAGCCAACCCACTAAAGTGTCAGCTGTCAATGACCGCCAGCCAACCATCCCCATGATGGAGACGTCAGCTCTCTGACCAATCAACACTACATTCACTATACAGTCAAATCAGCTACGTAGCCATACTTCCAGTTACAGTGTCAGCCAGCTTGCTTTGTAGCCATATTGTAACCATGTAACCAATCCTCACCAATGGACTCCTCCTCCCCCTCACTTTTACAAATTACCTTACTAACCACCACTAGTTTACTGCCATTTACTCCTGAAATCTCCCATATTGTACTCAATTCATACATCTACCATACACTCCCATACACCTCTCTACACCTTCTACTCTTCAATCAATGCAGTTCCTCACCCCGAAACTGAAAGCTGCCCATGTAGAGCCTAAATAATAAATGAAAAATGAAATGAAAATGAAATAATGAAATTTAATTTTTAAAATTTAGGCTTTAATAAAAAGCCTAAACGTAGGCTGGTGATGATGGAATGAAGGAACAAAGATGAGGGACCGAAGTAAAGGCCGGTGAAACAAACTCTGATGTAATAGCAATAGCAGAGACTAAAAACAATTTAAATAACTCGCACACACACGTGCACGCACACACACGTGCACGCACACACACGTGCACGCACACACACGTGCACGCACACACTACATATTGAGGTAACAGTAGAGGAGGTAGGAATACAGCTAGCATCATTGGAGTATACTAAAGCTACTGGGCCAGATATAGAATATCATCATGGCTGTTAAAAGCAGCAGCACAGGCCCTCAGCATACCTCTACCACTGATCTATACTGAGACACTTACACAGGGGGAATTGCCAAACTGCTGGAAGAAGGCAAATGTGGCACCATTCTACAAGAAAGGAGATGAGAAGAGGCATTTAACTACAGACCAGTGTCGCTCACAAGCATCCCTTGCAAAGTACTTGAAATAATTATAATCTAGCTGCACACCTAGCAAGAATTAGGTTTGTAAGTAAATAACAACACGGCTTTAGAGAAAGGAAATCATGCCTGACGAACCTTCTGGAGTTTTTATGATAAGGTAACGAAAAAAAGGCAAGACAGAGAAGGACGAACAGATTGTATATTTCTGGACTGCCAAAAAAGCCTTTAATACAGTACCATACAGAAGGCTACTATGCAAACTTGAGAGGCAGGCGGGGGTAGACGGAAACGCACTATCATGGGTAAGGAATTACCTAACAGACAGGTGTCAGAGAGTGACAGTGAGGGGGCGAACAGTCGGACTGGCGTAGAGTAACAAGCGGGGTGCCTCAAGGATCGGTGCTGGGACCCATTCTATTCCTCATTTATGTAAATGACTTGACTACAGGAGTCGAGTATTTTATATCAATGTTTACAGATGATACAAAACTAATGAAGAGGGTTGAGACAGATGAAGAGTGTAAGATTATCCATGATGACTTGAACAGGTTTTAGATATGGTCCGAGAAATGGCTGCTAGTGTTCAACACTAACAAGTGCAAGGTGATGGAGCCAGGAGACCGAAAGACCAATACACAATGAAGGGAAACTACCTTCCAATAACGTCCAAGGAAAAAAGACCTGAGAGTGGATATAACACAAAACCTAACTCCAGAGGCTCATATAAATAGAATAACGTCAGCCACATACTCTACTCTGGCAAAAGTCAGA
>NC_091159.1:54386233-54439663 GCF_040958095.1 Procambarus clarkii
ACAACACACACACACACACGCACACACCACACACACACACACACACACACACACACACACACACACACATTGTGGAGAGTAATGAATCACTTATGTCGGGAGAATTGCCCAATTGCTGGAAGAGGGCAAATGTTGTACCGATTTTCAAGAAAGGTGATAGGGAGGAGGCACTTAACTATAGACCTGTATCACTGACAAGCATCCCCTGTAAAATACTTGAAAGTATAATTAGGCTACGACTGGTTGCACACCTGGAGAACGTTAGGTTTGTGAACAAACATCAACATGGGTTTCAGAAAGGGAAATCTTTCCTAACAAACCTTTTGGAATTCTATGATAAAATAACGAAGATAAGACAGGACAGAGATGGTTGGGCAGACTGCATATTTATGGACTGTCAAAAAGCCTTTGATACAGTACCGCACATGAGACTGCTGTTCAAACTCGAGAGGCAGGCGGGGGTGGGGGGAAAGGTCCTAGCACGGATAAGGAACTACCTAACAGGAAGGAGCCAAAGAGTTACGGTAAGGGGCGAGAAGTCGGACTGGCGAACAGTAACGAGTGGAGTACCACAAGGATCGGCGCTGGGACCAATTCTGTTTCTAATATATGTTAACGACATGTTTACAGGAGTAAAGTCCTACATGTCGATGTTTGCGGATGACGCAAAGTTGATGAGAAGAGTTGTGACAGATGAGGATTGCAGGATCCTCCAAGAGGACTTGAACAGATTGCAGAGATGGTCAGAGAAATGGCTACTGGAGTTCAACACGAGCAAATGTAAAGTTATGGAAATGGGATCAGGTGACAGGCGACCAAAAGGAACAGTACACAATGAAGGACAACTGCCTACATTGTGTACTGTCCCTTTGGTCGCCTATCACCTGATCCCATTTCCATAACTTTACATTTTCTCGTGTTGAACTCCAGTTTACTTTACTTTACTTGAACTTTACTGGTGTGTGTGTGTGTGTGTGTGTGTGTGTGTGTGTGTGTGTGTGTGTGTGTGTGTGTGTGTGTGTGTGTGTGTGTGTGTGTGTGTGTGTGTGTGTGACAAATAATAACATAACAAATCAATAATATATTCACTAACCAGCTGTAACCACCATTCACAAATTGCCTATTATTCCTCCCTAAGCCAATTACCTCGCCGATTACGGTCCCGACTAAACTCTTTGTACCTGAATTCCATGACCTCGGAATCTGATTTCTGAGTACCTCCAAGCCTCGGAACTTTGTCCCCGAGTCCCTCGGAATTGAACTTCTGAGTGCAAGGGAATTTGACCCATAGAGAAGTGCTTCGGTATTTGAACTCCAATAAAGTTCCACAATATCCTGGTTTATCCTTGGGGGAGGGGGGGTGGAGTTTAGTCTGTGGAGAAGTGGGTCGGTATTCATTTGTAATTTGACCTTTACAGACAAAGTATAATTAAACTTTCTACTCTGGACTCGTTAAAACCTGCCTGATGGTATGAGAGAGAGAGAGAGAGAGAGAGAGAGAGAGAGAGAGAGAGAGAGAGAGAGAGAGAGAGAGAGAGAGAGAGAGAGAGAGAGAGAGAGAGAGAGAGGTAGGTAGGTAGGTAGGGGTGATGAAGGTCCCAATCGATACCTCTCTTCACTCGGGTATAAACCCCCCTTCTCACTATGGCCCTTTGTCTCAATTCTGGCAGGCCTTCCCTCTCTCTCTCTCTCTCTCTCTCTCTCTCTCTCTCTCTCTCTCTCTCTCTCTCTCTCTCTCTCCCTCCTCTCTCTCTCTCGCTGCTTCACTAGCATCAGTCTCTTGTTTGGGGGGACAATATCGAGTGTTCTCTGGCAGTCGAGAAATGTACAGTCAATCCATTTATTGTTTGATTACTTCCATATCGTTATACAACTCTTATGTTTATCAAGCGGTGTTTTTGCAGCTCTAACATGGTGATGTTTGGAGGGAAAGATGAACTAGGTGTACTTAGGAGCTCCTAGGGGTTCAGCACTTGCTAATGACCTGCTGGGGTGGCTTGTTTGTGGCTAATTGTCGTTGTGTCATGTCTTCTCTCGCTCTTTCAAAGTGTTCATGTTGAACATTTAATCCATGCGTGGTTCATTGCGCGCGCGCGCGCGTGTGTGTGTGTACTCATCTAGTTGTGCTTGCGGGGGTTGAGCTTTGGCTCTTTGGTCCCGCCTCTCAACTGTCAATCAACTGGTGTACAGATTCCTGAGCCTACTGGGCTCTATCATATCTACACCTGAAACTGTGTATGGAGTCAGCCTCCACCACATCACTTCCTAATGCATTCCATTTATTAACTACTCTGACACTGAATAAAGTTCTTTCTAATATCTCTGTGGCTCATTTGGGTACTCAGCGTCCACCTGTGTCCCCTTGTGCGTGTGCCACTCTTGTTAAATAATCCATCCTTGTCTACCCCTGTCAATTCCCCTGAGAATTTTGTATGTGGTGATCATGTCTTCCCTAGCTCTTCTGTCTTCCAGCGACGTGAGGTGCAGTTCACGCAGCCTGTCCTCAAAACTCATGCCTCTTAGTTCTGGGACTAGTCTAGTGGCATACCTTTGGACTTTTTCCAGCTTTGTCTTGTGCTTGAACGTGTGTGTGTGTGTGTGTGTGTGTGTGTGTGTGTGTGTGTGTGTGTGTGTGTGTGTGTGTGTGTGTGTGTGTGTGTGTGTGTGTGTGTGTGAGTGTGTGTGTACTCACCTATATGTACTCACCTATATGTGCTTGCAGGATCGAGCATTGACTCTTGGATCCCGCCTTTCGAGCATCGGTTGTTTACAGCAATGACTCCTGTCCCATTTCCCTATCATACCTGGTTTTAAAATTATGAATAGTATTTGCTTCCACAACCTGTTCCTGAAGTGCATTCCATTTCCCCACTACTCTCACGCTAAAAGAAAACTTCCTAACATCTCTGTGACTCATCTGAGTTTCAAGCTTCCATCCATGTCCTCTCGTTCTGTTACTATTCCGTGTGAACATTTCGTCTATGTCCACTCTGTCAATTCCTCTGAGTATCTTATACGTTCCTATCATGTCCCCCCTCTCCCTTCTTCTTTCTAGTGTCGTAAGGCACAGTTCCCTCAGGCGCTCTTCATACTCCATCCCTCGTAGCTCTGGGACGAGTCTCGTTGCAAACCTCTGAACCTTTTCCAGTTTCATTATATGCTTCTTCAGATGGGGACTCCATGATGAGGCGGCATACTCTAAGACTGGCCTTACGTAGGCAGTGTAAAGCGCCCTAAATGCCTCCTTACTTAGGTTTCTGAATGATGTTCTAACTTTTGCCAGTGTAGAGTACGCTGCTGTCGTTATCCTATTAATATGTGCCTCAGGAGATAGATTAGGTGTTACGTCCACCCCCAGGTCTCTTTCACGCGTCGTTACAGGTAGGCTGTTCCCCTTCATTGTGTACTGTCCCTTTGGTCTCCTATCTCCTAGTCCCATTTCCATAACTTTACATTTGCTCGTGTTGAATTCTAGTAGCCATTTCTCTGACCATCTCTGCAATCTGTTCAGGTCCTCTTGGAGGATCCTGCAATCCTCATCTGTCACAACTCTTCTCATCAACTTTGCATCATCCGCAAACATCGACATGTAGGACTCTACGCCTGTAAACATGTCGTTAACATATACAAGAAATAGAATTGGTCCCAGCACCGATCCTTGTGGTACTCCAGTTGTTACTGTTCGCCAGTCCGACTTCTCGCCCCTTACCGTAACTCTTTGGCTCCTTCCTGTTAGGTAGTTCCTTATCCATTCTAGGACCTTTCCCCCCACCCCCGCCTGCCTCTCGAGCTTGAACAGCAGTCTCATGTGCGGTACTGTATCAAAGGCTTTTTGGCAGTCCAGAAATATGCAGTCTGCCCAACCATCTCTGTCCTGTCTTATCCTCGTTATTTTATCATAGAATTCCAGAAGGTTTGTTAGGCACGATTTCCCTGTCCAGAACCCATGTTGATGTTTGTTCACAAACCTAATGTTCTCCAGGTGTGCAACCAGTCGTAGCCTAATTATTCTTTCCAGTATTTTACAGGGGATGCTTGTCAGTGATACAGGTCTGTAGTTAAGTGCCTCCTCCCTATCTCCTTTCTTGAAGATCGGCACGACATTTGCCTTCTTCCAGCAACTGGGCAATTCTCCTGACATAAGTGACTCATTAAAGATCATTGCCAGAGGCACGCTGAGGGCCTGTGCTGCTTCTTTTAGTATCCACGGTGATACTTTGTCTGGTCCAACTGCTTTAGTTGCATCTAGAGTTGTCAACTGTTTCATTACCTCCTCTGCTGTCACCTCTATATCTGATAGTCTTTCATCTAGGGTAACCCCTTCCAACAATGGGAGCTGCTCAGGCTCGGTAGTGAACACTCCATGGAAACTGGCATTCAGTGCCTCGCAGATTTCCTTGTCACTTTCAGTATATGCCCCCCCCCCTCTGTCTTCCTTAGTCTTGTCACTTGGTCGTTCACCGACATTTTTCTTCTTATATGACTGTGTAGTAACTTAGGTTGTTTTTTCGCTTTGATTGCAATATCGTTCTCATAGTCCCTTTCCGATGTTCGTCTTATGTTAATGTAATCGTTCCTAGCTCTGTTGTATCTGCTTCTGTTGTCCTCTGTTCTTTGTCTTCTGTACTTCCTCCACTCCCGTCTGCTGGCCATTTTTGCTTCCTGACACTGTCTATTAAACCATGGGTTATTATATTCCCTCTTATTTTTTCCCTTTACCGTTGGTATAAATCTCTCTTCGGCCTCCTGGCATTTCTGTATGACTAGGTCCATCATATCTTGGACTGTTTTTCCTCTAATTTCTTCCTCCCACTGCACTTCACCCAGATAGTCCCTCATCCTCATATAGTCCCCTTTCCTGTAGTCAGCTCTCCTTTCCCAGATCTCTTGTCCCATGGTCATAAGTTTGAATTCCATCATGTAGTCAAAGACTAGGACACAATGGTCACTGGCCCCTAGAGGTATTTCATGCTCTAAATTCTCGATATCTTCTACGTTCTGGGTGAAAATCAGGTCTAATAGGCTCGGTGCATCTCCTCCTCTTTCCCTTGTGTCTTCCTTCACATGTTGTGTCAGGAAATTCCTGTCTATAACATCTACTAATTTTGCTCCCCACGTTTCGTCCCCTCCATGGGGATTCCTTGATTCCCAATTTATCTCTCCATGATTTAGGTCCCCCATGATCAGCAGCTTCGCTCTCATTCTGTGGGCTAGTGTTGCTGCCTTCTGCAGTTCATCTATACATGCTTTGTTGTTGTCATCATACTCCTGCCTGGGTCTTCTACTGTTTGGTGGGGGATTGTAGATTACCAAGATCACAATCTTCCTCCCATCTACTGTCAGAGTTCCATGTATGAAGCTTGTGCACTCATTGGTAACTCGATTTCCCAGGTCTTCAAACTTCCATTTCCGCTTTATTAGGAGTGCTACTCCCCCTCCCTGTCTCTGTGTCCTCTCTTTTCGTATCACCTGGTACCCTTCAGGAAAGATTGCATCTGAGATCATGTCATTAATTTTAGTTTCCACAATTGCAACTATGTCAGGATCTGCTTCACTCACTCTTTCTTTTATCTCTTCTGCTTTATTAGATACCCCATCAGCATTGGTGTACCAAACCTTGAGATTCTTCATGGAAACTCTTGTACCAGAGTTCTCCCTTTCTCTGGGGGTCTGGGGGGATCTGGGGGATGTCTGGGGGGTGACTGGGGGCAGAGGGGATCCGGATGTGTGTCTGCGTGTCTGTGTGCGTGAGTGAGTAAGAACGCGAGTGCGTGAACCGTATTTCTCACTCGTAAGCGCGTAATATTCACCATTAACGAGCTCCTAGAACAACACAAGGTAACTGAAGTCTGAGGACTGGAGAGTAATTATTGTCTGCTGCTCGAGGAGGAGGAGCGAGGTTAAGGTAACTCTCAGGGAGAAAGCGCCAAGAGATTACGACTATATAGCGCTGGAAAAGGGATCAGGATAAGGATTTGGGATGGGACGGGGGGAAAGGAATGGTGCCCCAACCACTTGTGGACGGTCGGGGGATTGAACGCCGACCTGCATGAAGCGAGGCCGTCGCTCTACCGTCCATCCCAAGTGATTGGGCAGTAGTAGCAGCAAAATATTAAGAAAGAGGATAAGGTTATTGTGAGGAGAGAGAGCCAGTATATCTATATAACAGGTATATGATGGCTCGGATCACATATATATAAATATATATGAATTTATATACTATAATCATATATATTAATATATATGATAGATGGTTTATATGTAAATCCTAAATGGTATATATATATATATATATATATATATATATATATATATATATATATATATATATATATATATATATATATATATATATATATATATATGTCGTACCTAGTAGCCAGAATGCACTTCTCAGCCTACTATGCAAGGCCCGATTTGCCTAATAAGCCAAGTTTTCCTGAATTAATATATTTTCTCTAATTTTTTTCTTATGAAATGTTAAAGCTACCCATTTCATTATGTATGAGGTCAAATTTTATTTATTGGAGTTAAAATTAACGTAGATATATGACCAAACCTAACCAACCCTCCCTAACCTAACCTAACCTATCTTTATAGGTTAGGTTAGGTTAGGTAGCCGAAAAAGTTAGGTTAGGTTAGGTTAGGTACGTTAGGTTGTCAAACAAACATTAATTCATGAAAACTTGGCCTATTAGGCAAATCGGACCTTGCATAGTAGGCCGAGAAGTGCGTTCTGGCTACTAGGTACGACATATATATATATATATATATATATATATATATATATATATATATATATATATATATATATATATATATATATATATCATATATATATATATATATATATATATATATATATATATATATATATATATATATATATGTCGTACCTAGTAGCCAGAACTCACTTCTCAGCCTACTATTCAAGGCCCGATTTGCCTAATAAGCCAAGTTTTCCTGAATTAATATATTTACTATAATTTTTTTCTTATGAAATGATAAAGCAACACTTTTCTCTATGTATGAGGTCAATTTTTTTTATTGGAGTTAAAATTAACGTAGATATATGACCGAACCTAACCAACCCTACCTAACCTAACCTAACCTATATTTATAGGTAAGGTTAGGTTAGGTAGCCAAAAAAAGCTAGGTTAGGTTAGGTTAGGTAGGTTAGGTAGACGAAAAAATATTAATTCATGAAAACTTGGCTTATTAGGCAAATCGGGCCTTGAATAGTAGGCTGAGAAGTGCGTTCTGGCTATTAGGTACGACATATATATATATATATATATATATATATATATATATATATATATGATAACTCCCTCCCTCACTCACACCTGGTTAGTCGTCACGTGTTGACAACTTCGTCATATAACCAAGTCAATTATATTAATATATAATATATTAATCATATATTATATTAATATATATGATTAATATATATATATATATATATATATATATATATATATATATTAATATATATATATATATATATATATATATATATATATATATATATATATTAATATATATGATTACTATAATATATTAATCATATATTATATATATAAACCTATATTAATCCACAGTTGTACTCACCTAGTTGTGCTAGGTGAGTACAACTGTGGATTGGGCAGTTGTGGCGGATGACAGGTGAAAGCGGAGGCTTAGGAAGCATCCTTCGTCTGCTCAGACTCTCTTGAGAGATCTATCTTGAGATGATTTCGGGGCTTAGCGTCCCCGCGGCCCGGTCCTCGACCAGGCCTCCAACAACGCATCCATAGATGAATGCCAGAAAGCAGCAACCTCAGCACAGAGAGCTCACCAACTTAGTCATTTGAGACCTGAATCACCGAGACATTGACTGGGAACTGAGGAATCGCAATGGTGAAAGAAACATGGGGAGAAAAATTAGTAGAATTTATGGAAAGGAACTTCTTAACACGAGAGAAAAAGTGGAAGAGATACACCAAGCTTACTGTACCTGATCTTCACCCAGAATGATTAATATCTCAAGAAATAACATGAAATACAACTGGAAACTAGTGACCATAATGGTCTGGTCTTTGATTATATTATTTAAAACAACATCCATTAGACACTGGGCCAGGGAAACTAGAGTTGACAATAGAAAATGGGAATTACATGAAATTAAGAGAGTATCAGAAAATGTCCAAATGGGAGGGTAGAACTTAGAGGGAAGACTTAACAGGAAATGATGGATCACGTCAAATTGAAGTGCAAAACAGATACATCATCCCTTTATGTGTGTATATATACCACAATAAACTGGTATTAGTTTCTATTTCAAGCGTCCGAGAGATATTAATACCAACGATAAGGGGAGAAAATAAAGGAGAATATAATAACCCATTGTTCAATAGATATATAACAACCCATTGTTCAACTGATAGATATAACAACCCATTGTTCAACTGATAGATATAACAACCCATTGTTCAACAGATATATAACAACCCATTGTTCAACTGATATATATAACAACCCACTGTTCACCAGATATATAACAACTCATTGTTCAACAGATATATAACAACCCAATGTTCAACAGATATATAACAACCCATTGTTTCAACAGATATATAACAACCTATAGTTCCAATAGATAAGATAACCCATGATTCAAAACGCAAAAACGAAAAGCAGGAGGGAGTGGAGGAAATACAGACGTCAAAGAACAGAAGAACACAGGAATAACTGCAACAGAACCATGAACAAATACATAAACATAACAACACCATTAGAAACACAAACTTAGAACATTATATTGCTTTCAAAACAAAGAACCAACCCCCAATCCACCCCCTAACCCACCCCCCTAATCCATCCACACCCACAACTAATCCATCCAGGTCACCTCACTCAACCAATGCATTTACATCACACACAAAAAAACAGGTAATTAACCCAGCAAATGCTCACACCTCTCTCGCATGTTGACACAGACAGACTAAACAGCATTGTTACACCTCCAGCCATTGACCTCAGGCATAATAAACAGGCTGGGAACATTCCCAGCCGAAATATACAATAAAATAAGGAATTGAAGTGAGGAGGAGAAGAACACACAAGAGTTTTGGAGGTGCTAGAACAGCCTGCTTGAGGGTCCCTGCTTCTATAGTACCTGCTACTTCTTCCTTAACTGCTAGGCTGTTGCTGCTAGCAATCTGCTAAGGTGTTGTCGCTACTGCTAGGTTGCTATTACTTCATCAAAGTTATTACTGCTCGCTAGTCACTAAACCATCAGTATGATGGTAAGGTTGTTACAATTAACTCATGAGAAAAATGAAGTCAAAGTTAATTGAGTTCTGAAACTAAACCACTCTATTGCTAGCGTGATAGAACTCCCTAATTACTTACTTAGGAACTCGCTAATCATGTACTTCAAACTCGTTAATTACTTAGAAACTCGCTAATTAGACACTCTCCTTGAATTAGAAACTTGCTAATTAATCAGAAACTCGCTAATTAGTTAAGAATGCATTTTTCTGAGCGTTAGTTCCCGCTCAAGGGCGAGCTTGCTGAAGGTCCTGCTCAAGGGCGAGCTTGCTGAAAGAGCTGATAATTCAATTTGACAGTTCAGGCCTTAAGGGCTGGCTCACCTGGACCCCCTTAAGCGCCTCGTATACTCACCACATACAATTTAACTGTCAACTTTTCATTTAACTGGCCCTTGAGCGGGAAACAAACGCTCAACTTATTCCACTGCAATATATGTTAATAAGTCTTATTTTTTTTGCGTATATGCCCTTGGGTACCGTGGGTGTTATCCAGCCCTCAAGCGACAGTTGTAGTATTAGAGACCCCTCCCTCCCCTAGATCCTGAGCTACCCCTCAAGCGTCAACCTACCGCTTGAGCACGCGAGACAGGTGAAACAGATGGGTGAATTTGGCTGACTTTGTGGGTTGGAGGGGGGGGGGGGTTGTAGGGTGAAGGGGGGGGGGTTGTGGGGTGGGGGAGAAAGAGGGGGGGGGTAAGGGGGGGAGAGGGGGGGTTACTTGGTTATTGATGGGGGGGGAGTTGAAACTCCTTGTGGGTACTCTGCTATTTCCAGGAGTTTATGAGGATATAAAGAATTGGGTGGTTGGCAATACTGACAGGAAGAGGTTGGTATTACTGTCATTATCATTATATATGGGTTGGTATCCCTGCAGTGACCTTACACCTGATGCCTCTGTCCACCCCAGGGGGAGTAAATAGGTACCCCCCGGGATTCAGGAGTCTGTTGTGGGTTGCAGGCTGACGAATGGCATCTAATGGCCTCGTTAATGGGGAAAAATTATCATTATTATTCTCATTAGTGTTATAATTTTTATTATCATTTGTTGCTAGAGAGAGTTGACAGTTTGCAAGGAAATTACTAATTAACCAACTTTGCAATTGGTTTATTAACGCTGCAAATTAGCCAAGTTACAGGTTCGATTCCCCAAGCCAATCATAAGTAATGAAAGATGTGTTAACACAGTATATTAAACTGTGTAACTAGCTCACCAAGACTGTAACTAGCTCACCAAGACTGTAACTAGCTAACCAAGACTGTAACTAGCTCGCCAAGACTGTAACTAGCTCACCAAGACTGTAACTAGCTCACCAAGACTGTAACTAGCTCGCCAAGACTGTAACTAGCTCACCAAGACTGTAACTAGCTCACCAAGACTGTAACTAGCTCGCCAAGACTGTAACTAGCTCACCAAGACTGTAACTAGCTCGCCAAGACTGTAACTAGCTCGCCAAGACTGTAACTAGCTCACCAAGACTGTAACTAGCTAACCAAGACTGTAACTAGCTCACCAAGACTGTAACTAGCTCACCAAGACTGTAACTAGCTAACCAAGACTGTATAACTAGCTCACCAAGACTGTAACTAGCTCATCAAGACTGTATAACTAGCTCATCAAGACTGTATAACTAGCTCACCAAGACTGTAACTAGCTTACCAAGACTGTATAACTAGCTCACCAAGACTGTAACTAGCCCACCAAGACTGTAACTAGCTCGTCAAGACTGTAACTAGCTCACCAAGACTGTAACTAGCTTACCTAAATGAATTTTTTGGGGATCAATTCCTGAACCCATTATGTGCCTCTGTAACCCTTTCCATTAGCGCCTACGGGATAGGTAAGGGACCCATTAGGCTACATCTCTCTCAGCGCGAAAATGGGGGTCCACTACAACCCACAGGATGGGTATGAGGAACCCAAAACATGGCATAGGATGAATATAGGGTTCTTAAACAACTCACAGGATGGGTATGGGACGAACTAACACTAATAAAATGGGTATGGGGTTTCACTAACATTTCAGGATGGGTATGGAGCTCCACTAACATTTCAGGATGGGTATGGGGTTCCACTAACATTTCAGGATGGGTATGGGGTTACACTAACATTTCAGGATGGGTATGGAGCTCCACTAACATTTCAGGATGGGTATGGAGCTCCACTAACATTTCAGGATGGGTATGGAGCTCCACTAACATTTCAGGATGGGTATGGAGCTCCACTAACTTTTCAGGATGGGTATGGAGCTCCACTAACATTTCAGGATGGGTATGGAGCTCCACTAACATTTCAGGATGGGTATGGGGCTTCACTAACATTTCAGGATGGGTATGGGGCTCCACTAACATTTCAGGATGGGTATGGAGCTCCACTAACATTTCAGGATGGGTATGGAGCTCCACTAACATTTCAGGATGGGTATGGAGCTCCACTAACATTTCAGGATGGGTATGGAGCTCCACTAACATTTCAGGATGGGTATGGGGTTCCACTAACATTTCAGGATGGGTATGGGGTTCCACTAACATTTCAGGATGGGTATGGGGCTTCACTAACATTTCAGGATGGGTATGGGGCTTCACTAACATTTCAGGATGGGTATGGAGCTCCACTAACATTTCAGGATGGGTATGGAGCTCCACTAACATTTCAGGATGGGTATGGGGCTCCACTAACATTTCAGGATGGGTATGGAGCTCCACTAACATTTCAGGATAGGTATGGAGCTCCACTAACGTTTCAGGGTGGGTATGGAGCTCCACTAATACCCACATACCCACACCACGAGCTCGGAGAGTTCACAAACCAATTCATTATTTGTCATCGACAATCTAGTGGCGCCTCGGAGCGCATAAACGCTTTAATAAATGTAAGTCAAGCCGTCGTGGTTGACGAGAGAGATGTAGAGGTTTCGTGTGTGTTGTTGCGTGAGAGCTTGGTGAGACCTGGTGCTTGGTTGACAGCTTAATTTGACCCCTAGGAGCTTAATTTCAAGCTCTTGTCACACCAAAACACGATATGTTAGAGTCGCGCTCCTTGTGCACGATTGGGGCTCTATCGTCCGTAGTGAAGGATTGGGGCTCTATCGTCCCTAGTGAAGTATTGGGGCTCTATCGTGCCTAGTGAAGGATTGGAGCTCTATCGTCCCTAGTGAAGAATTGGGGCTCTATCGTCCCTAGTGGAGGATTGGGGCTCTATCGTCCCTAGTGAAGGATTGGGGCTCTATCGTCACTAGTGAAGGATTGGGGCTCTATCGTCCCTAGTGAAGGATTGGGGCTCTATCGTCCCTAGTGAAGTATTGGGGCTCTATCGTGCCTAGTGAAGGATTGGAGCTCTATCGTCCCTAGTGAAGAATTAGGGCTCTATCGTCCCCAGTGGAGGATTGGGGCTCTATCGTCCCTAGTGGAGGATTGGGGCTCTATCGTCCCTAGTGAAGGATTGGGGCTCTATCGTCACTAGTGAAGGATTGGGACTCTATCGTCCCTAGTGAAGGATTGGGACTCTATCGTCCCTAGTGAAGGATTGGGGCTCTATCGTCCCTAGTGAAGGATTGGGGCTCTATCGTCCCTAGTGAAGGATTGGGGCTCTATCTAGTGAAGGATTGGGGCTCTATCTAGTGAAGGATTGGGGCTCTATCTAGTGAAGGATTGGGGCTCTATCTAGTGAAGGTTTGGGGCTCTATCTAGTAAAGGATTGGGGCTCTATCTAGTGAAGGATTGGGGCTCTATCGTCCCATCAAGAAGAGGTTTCGAACCTAGGTCTTCTTGCTGGTGAAGCGAGGGTTAAAAAATCAATTATATCAAAGGGGCATTAACTTAGCATTTAGTCTATCAAGAGACTAGGCCATTTGCCATATATTGATCAGTGTTGCCATATATTGACCAGCATTGCCATATATTGACCAGCGTTGCCATATATTGATCAGTGTTGCCATATATTGACCAGGGTTGCCATATATATTGACCAGCGTTGCCATATATTGACCAGTGTTGCCATATATTGACCAGTGGTGCCATATATTGACCAGCGTTGCAATATATATTGACCAGCGTTGCCATATATTGACCAGTGTTGCCATATATTGACCAGTGTTGCCATATATTGACCAGTGTTGCCATATATTGACCAGCGTTGCCATATATTGACCAGCGTTGCCATATATTGACCAGCGTTGCCATATATTGACCAGTGTTGCCATATATTGACCAGTGTTGCCATATATTGACCAGCGTTGCCATATATTGACCAGTGTTGCCTATATTGACCAGTGTTGCCATATATTGACCAGCGTTGCCATATATTGACCAGCGTTGCCATATATTGACCAGTGCTGCCATATATTGACCAGTGTTGCCATATATTGACCAGGGGTGTCATGCATGTTGACATAGTCGAACGTAACAACTTTTACAATGATTTGCGGTGTAACTTTATTTTCAATTTGAGTGTCTAATGATTATTATCAACAGCTTTATTGACGAAATAAATTACGATTTTGCCTAATAAGATTAATTTGCATGTCCCTCAGAGCAGCACTTTATTGAAGGCGATTAAGAATATCAAGGAAGAAAGTGATCTGAAGGTTAAGTATTTATCTGATCTCTCTGTCTGTCTCTGCCTCTCTGTCTGTCTGTCTGTCTGTCTATCTATCTGTCTGTCTGTCTGTCTGTCTGTCTGTCTGTCTGTCTGTCTGTCTGTCTGTCTGTCTGTCTGTCTGTCTGTCTCTCTCCCTCTCTCTCTCTCTCTCTCTCTCTCTCTCTCTCTCTCTCTCTCTCTCTCTCTCTCTCTCTCTCTCTCTCTCTCTCTCTCTCTCTCTCTCTCTCTCTTCCCATATATTTATTTAGGACAGTTAGAATTCATCTGTAAGCCAGTTCTTGAGTATGGGTAAGTATAGATAAGTCAGTGCTAGAGTATCCCTATCCATTAGTTCATGAGTCTATTTAGTCCTTCAAGACGGATATGTTGGGTCAATAATGCTTTTGTGCCAATGTCAAAACTACTTTTTTAATAGGTCCAGTAGTTTGTCTATGCATATAGCTGTCAATTTAAATATGCCTTATTTACTAGGACATAAGTATGCCTGTCAGTCTCTTCGTATTACCGTCAGTTTGTCCTCGGATAACCCGTCGAAAGGCGCTGATAGACGGTCCTGTCACTCATCACATCCTGACGAAAACAAAACAAAATTTAACTTTAAACCAAAACCAAAAAGTGTATAGGCCTTCCATGAGTCATTTCCCTCCGTGGAGCAAAGGTTCCCATGGGTAATGACCTATTTTGTCTGAGTTACGAGTCCGAATGACCTCTTTGACCTGTGTTATGTGTCTCATTGACCTGTTCGACCTGAGTTATGAGTTTCTCAATCATCGTTTGGGCCAATATACCCTCTAGGCTGGGTACGACTGTAATGCCACCCCCTCCCTCCTTCTGTATAGCTGATTGGTTTCAGATATGAGGTTACAGTCTGATTGGTTACAGAAATGAGGGCTGGGCTTCGATGCCCCGGGGTTGAAGGAGACTCTCGCAGAGCTCAAGGGTCATTGATTGATGTATTGGACGGGAGAATACAATCTTAGATGAATAAAGTAGAAAATATGAGTTTTTTTATGGGGGTCACTTGATCCAATTTTGTCCACTTACTCAAATCGTATTTTAATTAATTCATAATAAAAATAGATCCAGATTGTACAAACCGTTAGTAATGTTTCACATTGTATGGCTTTGTGATTTGCATTAAAACATGTTTAAAAATGTTTCTGTTGAAAATGTTTTTATAATTCGTTAATGGAAGAAAACCTTTCGTAGGTTTTATATATATATATATATATATATATATATATATATATATATATATATATATATATATATATATATATATATATATATATATCGCAGGTCAAGTACCTTAAGAAGCCACATATACCGTTGATTCACGGAATGCTCAACAATCCCACAATCCCAGCAGTAATCGCCCAGCCTCACGTCCTCAATATCAAACACAAGCAACAATCGTCGGTTTACCCAACAATCAAATGACGCAAATGGAAATAATAACCCAATATTATCCCACTGAAAGTAATAACATTGAATTATTCAGCAGGTAGCTATCCTGTTGTGCTCAATAACTAGGAGTTATCGAGGTTGTTCGGCGAGTTATCGAGTACTGGGTTATCTCCAACGGAACTCTACCAATCTACTCCCTGATTCGTAATGTGTTATTTTGTGTTGGTGCGTGAAGGAGATGATAGATTTCACAGGGAATATATCTGTAAGGTAATATTTACTGGGGGGAAAATCGTGCTTATTCGATTCGTATGCAAGTATATTCTTTTTTTTGCAAGATATTTTTATGCAAATTATTGTGTTGCAAGATATTCTTTCTTTTTGCAAAATATTCTTGTGCAAAATATTCTTTTTTGCAAGATATTCTGATGCAAAATATTCTTTTTTGCAAGATATTCTTATGCAAAATATTCTTTTTTGCAAGATATTCTGATGCAAAATAGTGTTATGCAAGATCTTCGAATGCAAGATACTGCCTTCGGCCAATGTTAATTCTTGTTTTGCAATGATAAAATGTTATTTTTGGTGAATGGGGGACAAGGCCAGGCGTGGAGCGAAAGGAATTTTTTCCATTCTACACAAATATATTGTACCATCTTGAGGGTGAAGAAACACTAGTTAATGTGACATCTTCAGGAGTACACTGCTACACTGACACAGCCATACTGAGCTTAGGAGTTGTTGTTGTTTTAGATTCATCTACTGGGAACAAAAAGTTCCAAGTAGCACGGGCTATGGTGAGCCCGTAGACATTTATAAGTGTGGGTATACACTCGACTCTATGGTTCACCTAATATCCTTAATCACAGGGATAGGCGAATGATAGGGTGAGGTAATTGTTGCTTTGACTCCGGCTTCTAGCTGTCCGCCAGGTCCTACATCTTCCCTCTGGGTCAACGGAGGACTATTGGAAAACTGTATGCTCTAAGTCTAACAGTTACAGGCCGGCTCCTGTGCCAGGTAAGTCCACTACGGGCTCACCATAGCCCGTGCTACTTGCCCCGCTCCTGTGCCAGGTAAGTCCACTACGGGCTCACCATACCCCGTGCTACTTGCTTTTCTCCTGTGCCAGGTAAGTTCACTACGGGCTCACCATAGCCCGTGCTACTTGCCCCGCTCCTGTGCCAGGTAAGTCCACTACGGGCTCACCATAGCCCATGCTACTTGCCCCCGCTCCTGTGCCAGGTAAGTCCACTACGGGCCCACCATAGCCCGAGCTACTTGCCCCGCTCCTGTGCCAGGTAAGTCCACTACGGGCTCATCATAGCCTGAGCTACTTGCCACGATCCTGTGCCAGGTAAGTCCACTACGGGCTCATCATAGCCCAAGCTACTTGCCCCGCTCCTGTGCCAGGTAAGTCCACTACGGGCTCATCATAGCCCGTGCTACTTGCCCCGCTCCTGTGCCAGGTAAGTCCACTACGGGCTCATCATAGCCCGTGCTACTTGCCCCGCTCCTGTGCCAGGTAAGTCCACTAACGGGATCACCATAGCCCGTGCTTGATGGAACTTTTTGTTCCAAGTATCTGAATCTAAAACAGCAATCGAAGTCGATTTCATCTGGATGTTGATTACTGGTGTCAGCTCACGAGTGAACACAGCCTCAAGTATACGAAGTTTCGTACGGTCGTCAGTGCATGTGATCACTGTCGTATCTTTCACTATGTCTTGGTGATGCAGGATGGTGTTGAGAATGTTGCTTAATACCTCCGTCTTGCAAATGAAGTGCAAAACGTCTCCTCAGTGTGTGGTGTGTCCAATGTAGCATGTATTCCGTAGTGCACAGTCTCCAGAGCTGCATTTGTATTGATATAATACATTAATACACCTCAGATACACTACATTGGAACACCTCAGTGTGTCAGAGGAGGCAGAGATGTTACTTCTCATAATGAGGGAAGATGTATGAGGGTTGTTATAATAAATGACAGGATGAATCCTGGCGTTTTCACTGCAAGGTTGGCAATTCTTGTCAATTATGTCTCGTATCACCTTCTCATTCTTCTTGTATGCCTGAGTGAATGTATTTTTATTGTACACTACAATGTCTTCCCTTGGGGGGGTCGATTGTCCACCTCTGGGGCCTGGTTATCCTCAGTCAGATGGCGGCTCAGCTTCTTACTTGCGATTTCATCGAATTCTGTATTGCTGTAATCGTTGTTCACAACAATTTGGCGGATTCGTTCGAGTTGGTGGTGCAAGAGCTGCTAAGAGAATTATGTACGTATTGCACGACCTACATATGCATTGCTGACGCTTCTCTTATATCTGTGTCGTGCATTCACTCTTACCGTTCATCATTTTCCTGCACCAGTTGGTTTACGGCTCACATCAGTGATGAATCTACCAGAATTACCAGCAACGAGAACATTGATGAATGGAATCATGCCCCCTTCACTTTTCCCAACAGTGAACTTCAAGCCTGAGGCTTCCAGCAGCTGGCCACGAAGCCTCTCCAATGAACAAATCCACAAGGGTCGTGACGAGGATTCGAACCTGCGTCCAAGAGCATCCCAGACGCTGCCTTAATCGACTGAGCTACGACATGGTCACGGCCCTTGTGGATTTGTTCATTTGATGCATCACGTAATTGTGATTTCTGCGTGTAAAGCCTCTCCAATATTTTGGAGAGGCTTTACAATGAAGTAAAGCTTCATTGTAAACACAGACGAATATGTCGTCGACGTATCTGCAGTAGCTACCAGGGTTCAGCCCTTCCCTCTGCATGATGAACGACTCAACATGAAACATGAATACCTGGACGAACAGGACCCGTAATGGGGGGATCCGATCGCCACACCATGAACCTACAGGTAGAGTTGACCCTCTGGGCACAGGAAAGGAACTTCAGTGGTGCAGACCTTCAGCATATCGCGTAAGATAGTACGAGGTACCTTGAGTGGAGGTCGAGGTGTTCCTGTTGATACACAATCCAATATTATGCTGACGGTCCTGTCTACTGAAACGTTTGTGAATAGACTTTCAACGTCAGGGGAAGCCATGATCCCACGGGGGTCCTGTCCGTCTCAGAACGTCAATAAATTCGTCGCTAGATTCAAAGGAGAATGTAGTCGGGAGGTGCGGTGATATTTTTGTGTTCAGACTCTTTTGCGAGTTTGTTAGTAGGCGTGGGAAGGGGGGAGGGGGGGCTCTGAGAAATTATAGGCCTAAGTGGGTGGTTAGACTTATGCGTCATCACATTACCATTGAAGTAACCCGGTCCAAAAATCACCTTGTTACTCTTTCAAATTTTAGGCCTCCCATCTCAGCGTTGGCTGCATCTATGAGGGCGTTCTCACGTTTGTTGAGGTTCTCAGTTGGGTTTCTTGTAATAAATTTAAACTTATGATGTGTCTTGTAGAATAATTCTAACTTTACAACTTTTGTGTCAGGTGCAACAGAGTGCTTCTGAAGATGTAACCTTGCTGACGAAACGTCGAACAATAACAATGGAAATATATATATATATATATATATATATATATATATATATATATATATATATATATATATATATATATATATATATATATATATATATATATATATATATATGTGTGTATGGGAACAAGCTTGAAAGGTCCTCATGCAACTGAAAACTCTTCACCTCTGAAGGATTCGAACCCAGACAGCCAGGGCTCCATGCCCCTTGACGTGTCTAATCCTGTACCACTAGGCCACACTGACTGTACAAAACAATTGGAAGTCGTCTGACCTTTAACCCAATCCCCGACAGCTCCCAGTGATCAATTTGGGGCTCAAATATTTCGTCAAATCACTCCATCATGCTGGGGCCACATGAGTAACATTTAATATTTTTATCAGTAAAATATATATGAGTAACATATGTGAGTAACATATGTGAGTAACATATGTGAGTAACATATGTGAGTGATATATGTTACTCTCTTAATATATCTGTATTTTTATTAAAGACATTATCTGTATCTTTCACAATGTGTCTGTTTGAAGTCAAGGGACAAATGCTTGTGGCTAACCGCACTAAACTTTGCAGAGTGATATGTGATTGTATGGAGAGTGTCATAGGGGGGCTGGGGTCGACACCCCCCATGCCCTACTTTAAGTAGGAGTGGTTCCTATTGCGACAAACCCCCCACCCCCCCCCCCACCCCCGTGAAGTTTGAAATGTGGGTTTGATTGTCCATAGAGTTACCACCATCCAGGTGTCTACTGGCACACCATCCAGGCGTCTGCTGGAACACCATCCATTTCCCAACGTCAAGAAATTGTCGTACTAAAGGTGGCCTTATCCTAACCTACCAGAGGACCCAAAACAGAAAACGGGCCAGTATGTCACTTTCGCCAGCCGATTCCTTTTGTTCTAGTACGACGATTTTTGGCCGATTTTTGGCCTCGCCTGCACACGACGGTACGTGTGCACGACGGTACGTGTGCACGACGGTACGTGTGCACGACGGTACGTGTGCACGACGGTACGTGTGCACGACGGTACGTGTGCACGACGAGTCACAATACTTAGAGTAATACGTCAAATTGCGACGTTGTATTTGGAGGACGCGAGCGAGAGATACGCTCGCGGAAGGCGTAATTCCCGCCCACTCGCGGACCGCCACCCGTCCGTCAAGAACGGTCAGATCTACGAAAACTTTCTCGGTCTAATCCGCGGAAAACGATTACGTGGACGGGTGTTCCTGAGGCCTGTCAGTTCTCGGGAGCGAGACGGTGCTGGGTGACAGGTATGGAACACTCATTTCCAGTGATTTCCACCGTCATTTCCTGACGGTGTCAGCGGGGCTGGGGTGCTTAGGAGCACTTTCCCGGCGTCAGCTGTGGCTGTTTTTGCTGTCATTTGTCTTTACCTTGTAAGTGTAGGTGTAGTGTACTTGTCAGCTGTTTTTGTTGCACTTGCGTGTGTACTCACCTAGTTGTGCTTGCGGGGGTTGAGCTCTAGCTCTTTGGTCCCCGCCTCTCAACTGTCAATCAACTGGTGTAGAGGTTCCTGAGCCTATTGGGCTCTGTCATATCTACACTTGAAGCTGTGTATGGTGTCAGCCTCCACCACATCACTGCCTAATGCATTCCATCTGTTAACTACTCTGACACTGATATCAAATCTTTCTAATGTCTCTTTGGCTCATTTGGGCACTCCACCTGTGTCCCCTTGTTCGTGTTCCTCTGTGTTGAATAATGTCTGTATCTATTCTATCAATTCCTCTTAGAGTTTTGTATGTGGTGATCATTTCTCCCCTAAGTTTTCTAGCGACGTGAAGTTTTGTTCCAGTAATCTTTTCTCATAGTTCACACCCTTTAGCTCGGGTACTAGTCTGGTGGCATACCTTTGAACCTTCTCCAATTTAGTCTTATGCTTGACTAGATACGGACTCCATGCTGGAGCTGCATACTCCAGGATTGTTCTGACACATGTGGTATACAAGGTTCTGAATGATTAGGTAATTACCGAAAGTTTCTTAAGAGAGTTATTATGATGGCCAACCTGGCATATGCCGCTAGTGATATCCTCTTGATGTGGGCTTCAGGGGGGGCAGGTCTAGCATGATGTTAGCCCTCGGGTCTCTCTCTCTCTCTCTCTCTCTCTCTCTCTCTCTCTCTCTCTCTCTCTCTCTCTCTCTGACTCTTGAAAGATTTCATCTCCCAAATGGTACATTCCATTTGGCCTCTTGCCCCTATTCCTATCTTCATAACTTTACACTTGCTTCAGTTGAACTCTAATAGCCTTGTTGGCCCATCTCTTCAGTCTGTCCAGGTCATCCTGTAGCCTCTTGCTGTCCTCCTCTCTCTTAATTCTTCTCATAATTTTAGCATCATCAGCAAACATTGAAAGAAATGAGTCTATAACCGCTGGATGATCATTTACGTATATATTAGAAACAGGATAGGTTCGAGTACAGAACCCTGTGGGACTCTGCTAGTGACATCACGTCATTCTGAGGTCTCACCCCTCATAGTAACTCTCTGCTTCCTATTGTTTGGGTATTCCCTTATCCACTGGAGCACCCTATACCAGTTACTATCCTATTTCTCCAACTTATGCACCAACCTATTATGAGGTACTGTGTCAAAGGCTATTATGAGGTACTGTGTCAAAGGCTATTATGAGGTACTGTGTCAAAGGCTATTATGAGGTACTGTGTCAAAGGCTATTATGAGGTACTGTGTCAAAGGCTATTATGAGGTACTGTGTCAAAGGCTATTATGAGGTACTGTGTCAAAGGCTATCTGACATCCTAAGAAAATGCAGTCTGCCCAGCCTTCTCTTTCTTGCGTACTTTTTATCGCCTGGTCTTAGAATTCTGTTAAATCTGCGAGGCAAGATTTGACATCCCTGAACCCATGTTGTTGGTGTGTTTACATAAAACATTTTTTTTTTTTTACCAATCCTGGAAGAAACCAACACACTTAGTAGATTGTTTTATGTTAATTGACATTTTTGTGATAAAAGAACCAGTGACTTTAGGGAGCCGGTCGGCCGAGCGGACAGCACGCTGGACTTGTAATCCTGTGGTCCCGGGGTCGATCCCGGGCGCCGGCGAGAAACAATGGGCAGAGTTTCTTTCACCCTATGCCCCTGTTACCTAGCAGTAAAATAGGTACCTGGGTGTTAGTCAGCTGTCACGGGCTGCTTCCTGGGGGTAGAGGCCTGGTCGAGGACCGGGCCGCGGGGACACTAAAAGCCCCGAAATCATCTCAAGATAACCTCAAGACTTGCATGTTTTCTTCATTTTAACAAGTGAGCAAGAGACACAATCCCCAACGAACTTATCTAATCTCATAAATTAACAAGTTTCTTACAGTATTACAAAAAGATGTGCAAAGGCCACACTAAGTTTCATTAGTCTCTTCTCTCCAGAAGTGTTACTAGTTTTTTTCTCACGATCTTCTCCATCACCTTGCATGGTATACAAGTTAAGGACACTGGCCTGTAGTTCAGCGCCTCTTGTCTGTCACGCTTTTTGTATAATAGGACCACAAAAGCCGTCTTCCATATTTCTGGTAGGTCTCCTGTTTCCAGTGACTTAGTATTCACCATCGACAGTGGCAAGCAAAGTGCTTCTGTGCACTCTTTTATTATCCATGGTGAGATTCCGTCCGGTCAAACTGCCTTTTTTCACATACAAACTGATACCTCCTAACTTCATCTCTAGTAATTTCGAAATCTTCCAAAGCTGCCTGGTTAATTGCCACCTCTCTTAGGTCAGAAACTTTTCGTTCTATTATGAAGACCTCCTGAAATCTCTTGTTGAATTCTTCACACATCTCTTCGTCATTCTCTGTGTACATGTCCCCACCCGTTCTCACTTTCATTACCTGTTCTTTCACTGTTGTTTCCCCCGCTGATGTGGCTGTAGAGCAGTTTTGGTTCGGTCTTGGCTTTATTTGTCATATCATTTTCACACTGTCTCTCAGCTTCTCTTCTCACACTGAGGTATTCATTCCTGGCCCTCTGGTATCTCTCTCTTCTCTCTGGTGTTCTGTTATTTCTGAAGTTCCTCCATGTCATGGAGGAGTGAGGAGGCTTTAAGGGCGCTTTACACTGCCTAGGTGAGACCAGTCTTAGAGTATGCCGCCCCATCATGGAGTCCCCACCTGAAGAAACACATAAGGAAACTGGAAGGTTCAGAAGTTTGCGACGAGGCTCGTCTCAGAGTTACGAGGGATGGGATATGTAGAGCGAATGAAGGAACTGAACCTTACGACACTAGAAAAAAAGAAGGGAGAAGCGGGGATATGATAGGAACATATAAAATACTCCGGGCAATTGATGAAATGGAAATAGGGGAAATAGATGAAATGTTCACACGTAATATTTACAGAACGAGGGGACATGGGTGGAAGCTGGAAACTCAGATGAGTCACAGATGTTAGGAAGTTTTCTTTTAGCGTGAGAGTAGTAGAAAAATGGAATGCACTTAAGGAGCAGGTTGTGGAAGCAAATTCTATTCACAATTTTAAAACTTAGATATGATAGGGAAATGGGACCGGGGTCATTGCTATAAACAACCGATGCTCGAAAGGCGGGATCCAAAAGTCAATGCTCGATCCTGCAGACACAAATAGCTGAGTACACACACACACACACACACACACACACACACACACACACACACACACACACACACACACACACACACACACACACACACACATACATACACACACACACACACACACACACACACACACACACACACACACACACACACACACACACACACACACACACACACACACACACACACACACACACACACACACACACACACACACCAACTGCATTCTATTGGGTTAGTATTCTCTTACCAACTAAAGAGCACTTGTCGTGGCAAGACAATACCATATCAATAGAAAGTAGGAAGACTGAGGAAAGTGCCCACATGGTCAGTGTCACCCTGGCGGGGACTGTGTACGGGGGGGGGGGCTATGCTGATCCTGGCGTGTGTGTGTAACTGTCCAACACAAGAGGTCACAATCTCCCTTATCACTGTTTGTTGAAGACACTGTCTACTGCCTCAGTATGCTGTCTACTGCCTCAGTATGCTGTCTACTGCCTCGGTATGCTGTCTACTACCTTGGTACACTGTCTACTGCCTCGGTATGGTGTCTACTGCCTCGGTATGGTGTCTACTGCCTCAGTATGCTGTCTACTACCTTGGTATGCTGTCTACTGCCTCGGTATGGTGTCTACTGCCTCGGTATGCTGTCTACTGCCTCGGTATGCTGTCTACTGCCTCGGTATGGTGTCTACTGCCTCGGTATGGTGTCTACTGCTTCGGTATGGTGTCTACTGCCTCGGTATGGTGTCTACTGCCTTGGTATGCTGTCTACTGCCTCGGTACACTGTCTACTGCCTCGGTATGCTGTCTACTGCCTCGGTATGCTGTCTACTGCCTTGGTATGCTGTCTACTGCCTTGGTACACTGTCTACTGCCTTGGTATGCTGTCTACTGCCTCGGTATGCTGTCTACTGCCTCGGTATGCTGTCTACTGCCTCGGTATGCTGTCTACTGCCTTGGTATGCTGTCTACTGCCTTGGTACACTGTCTACTGCCTCGGTATGCTGTCTACTGCCTCGGTATGCTATCTACTGCCTCGGTATGCTGTCTACTGCCTCAGTACGCTGTCTACTACCTTGGTATGCTGTCTACTGCCTCGGTATGGTGTCTACTGACTCGGTATGGTGTCTACTGCCTCGGTATGCTGTCTACTGCCTCGGTATGCTGTCTACTGCCTCGGTATGCTGTCTACTGCCTCAGTATGCTGTCTACTACCTTGGTATGCTGTCTACTGCCTTGGTACACTGTCTACTGCCTCGGTATGCTGTCTACTGCCTCGGGAATCTGTCTACTGCCTTGGTACACTGTCTACTGCCTCGGTATGCTGTCTACTGCCTCGGTATGCTGTCTACTGCCTCGGTACACTGTCTACTGCCTCGGTATGCTGTCTTCTGCCTCGGTATGCTGTCTACTGCCTTGGTACACTGTCTACTGCCTCGGTATGCTGTCTACTGCCTCGGTATGGTGTCTACTGCCTCGGTATGCTGTCTACTGCCTCGGTATGCTGTCTACTGCCTCGGTATGCTGTTTACTGCCTCGGTATGCTGTCTACTGCCTCGGTATGCTGTCTACTGCCTCGGTATGCTGTCTACTGCCTCGGTATGCTGTCTACTGCCTCAGTATGCTGTCTACTACCTTGGTATGCTGTCTACTGCCTTGGTACACTGTCTACTGCCTCGGTATGCTGTTTACTGCCTCGGTATGCTGTCTACTGCCTCGGTATGCTGTCTACTGCCTTGGTACACTGTCTACTGCCTCGGTATGCTGTCTACTGCCTCGGTATGCTGTCTACTGTCTCAGTACACTGTCTACTGCCTCAGTGCGCTGTCTACTGCCTCAGTGCGCTGTCTACTGCCTCGGTATGCTGTCTACTGCTTTGGTATACTGTCTACTGCCTCAAGACGCTGTCTACTTTCTCTAGACGCTGTCTACTGCCTCAAGTCGCTGTCTACTGCCTCAGTACGCTGTCTACTGCCTCAAGACGCTGTCTACTGCCTCAGTACGCTGTCTACTGCCTCAAGTCGCTGTCTACTGCCTCAGTACGCTGTCTACTGCCTCAGTACGCTGTCTACTGCCTCAGTACGCTGTCTACTGCCTCAGTACGCTGTCTACTGCCTCAAGTCGCTGTCTACTGCCTCAGTACGCTGTCTACTGGCTCAGTACGCTGTCTACTGCCTCAGTACGCTGTCTACTGCCTCAGTACGCTGTCTACTGCCTCAGTACGCTGTCTACTGGCTCAGTACGCTGTCTACTGCCTCAGTACGCTGTCTACTGCCTCAGTACGCTGTCTACTGCCTCAAGTCGCTGTCTACTGCCTCAGTACGCTGTCTACTGGCTCAGTACGCTGTCTACTGCCTCAGTACGCTGTCTACTGCCTCAGTACGCTGTCTACTGCCTCAGTACGCTGTCTACTGCCTCAGTACGCTGTCTACTGCCTCAGTACGCTGTCTACTGCCTCAAGTCGCTGTCTACTGCCTCAGTACGCTGTCTACTGCCTCAGTACGCTGTCTACTGCCTCAAGTCGCTGTCTACTGCCTCAGTACGCTGTCTACTGCCTCAAGTCGCTGTCTACTGCCTCAGTACGCTGTCTACTGCCTCAGTACGCTGTCTACTGCCTCAGTACGCTGTCTACTGCCTCAGTACGCTGTCTACTGCCTCAGTACGCTGTCTACTGCCTCAGTACGCTGTCTACTGCCTCAGTACGCTGTCTACTGCCTCAGTACGCTGTCTACTGCCTCAGTGCGCTGTCTACTGTCTCAGTGCGCTGTCTACTGTCTCAGTACGCTGTCTACTGCTTCGGTATACTGTCTACTGCTTCAGTACACTGTCTACTGCCTCAAGACGCTGTCTACTTTCTCTAGACGCTGTCTACTGCCTCAAGTCGCTGTCTACTGTCTCAAGACGCTGTTTACTACCTAAAGACGCTGTCTACTGTCTCAAAATGCTGTCTACTGTCTCAAGACGCTGTTTACTACCTAAAGACGCTGTCTACTGCCTCAGTACACTGTTCCATGTGTCTGCTAGAACATGCTAACTACAGACACTCGCTAACAAAACGTCATCATCCATTAAATCCTCTTGACTTCGCTGACCTGAATTGCGTAGTTTGAATTCAGAAGTTTTTGCTCATTTGAATTCGCACATAGGCCTCTACCGGCTTGACTTTCACTGAAAGACACTCGCTCGTATAAGTTCAGTACTTTCACTTTAACTCTCACATGAAACCCTCAATCCACTTAGTCAAACACGGAGAAATTGGTGAAAGTTCAGAGGTTCAATATGATCCCTGAACTTCATGTCACTAGAAGATTATAAAGAGAGAAGAGACATGATCCCGACATTAAAATTCTTAGGGTGAGAATTGTTTGTTACGGGATAACGAAAGAAGGCTGTGATGCATAGCTAGTCCTCTCGAGTTGTCACAACGTCGAATAAATGATGTACTAAATTACCTGAGCAAAGTCGGAGGGAGGGAGCCGGTGGCTGAGCGGACGGAACACTAGACGCGTAATCCTGTGGTCTTGGGCTCGATCCCGGGCACCGGCGAGAAACGATGGACAGAGTTTCTTTCACCCTGATGCTCCTGTTACCTAGCAGTAAAATAGGTACCTGGGAGTTAGTCAGCTGTCACTGGCTGCTTCCTGGGGGGTGGAGGCCTGGTCGAGGACCGGGCCGCGGGGACTCTAAAAGCCCCGAAATCATCTCAAGATAACCCTCAGGATCTCAAGATAGCCTAACAGTTGAACCAACGAGTAGAAGACTTAACAACCCGTCAGTTTAACAAAGCTGTTCAAGCAGATTGAATGTCAATTCAAAACAAAATATAAAAATAAATGATAAGACCAGGAATCAATACCACTGTTCAAATGAATTCTAAGAGGCGGAACCCAAGAGCTTAAGATCTACCTAACTAATCCTGGGTAGATAAATACATGAACAAAATAACGGGAAACTCGTCACGTTATTCAGAAGAGAAGCACTGAAGATGTAGATATAAATACCCCAGAATCAGATGGGAACCTTAGCTTGAGGTTACCTTGAGGTGCTTCCGGGGCTTAGCGTCCCCGCGGCCCGGTCGTCGACCAGGCCTCCTGGTTGCCGGACTGATCTACCAGGCTGTTGGACGCGGCTGCTCGCAGCCTGACGTACGAGTCACAGCCTGGTTGATCAGGTATCCTTTGGAGGTGCTTATCCAGTTCTCTCTTGGGAAGTTCTTGGGAAGCCAAGAAGCTATGGCTGAAACCGACATATAGCAGTGAAAGCTAAAGACTAACCAAAGATATTTCATAGTAACGAGGCCTGAGGATAACAATATAGAATGAGACCACGTGATCAGTCTGAGGAGACAGGGGGGGGGGTAATATTAGAAAACGATAAGAAGATATGTGAGGAGCATTTTTCGACCGTAAGATATTTCAAGATTATTTCACAAAATCAAAAGAAGAGATACCGATGGTACGCGACAATGGTAAGTGTTGTAGTAACAACACCTTGAGAGAACAAGGTACTCCAACCACCACAGCCACTACCACCACCACCACCACCACCAGCCACCAGCCACCACCACCACCAGCCACCAGCCACCACCAGCCACCAGCCACCACCACAACCAGCCACCAGCCACCACCAGCCACCACCACCAGCCACCACCACCACCAGCCACCACCACCACCAGCCACCAGCCACCACCAGCCACCACCACCACCAGCCACCACCAGCCACCACCACCACCAGCCACCAGCCACCACCAGCCACCAGCCACCAGCCACCACCACCACCAGCCACCACCACCAGCCACCACCACCACCAGCCACCACCAGCCACCAGCCACCACCACCACCAGCCACCACCACCACCAGCCACCACCAGCCACCAGCCACCACCAGCCACCAGCCACCACCACCACCAGCCACCACCAGCCACCACTACCACCAGCCACCAGCCACCACCAGCCACCAGCCACCACCACCACCAGCCACCACCAGCCACCACCACCACCAGCCACCAGCCACCACCACCAGCCACCACCACAACCTATACATCACGGCAAACACCCTTCAGTCCATCAACCAAACACCAGACAATTACCAAACAAAAGTGCAAACACGGTAATGTTAACAACATTGACTTAGACGGTGAGTTACGGTGATAATTGTCGGTAATTAGTTGGGAAAACTCTCTTGTGGTTTGTGTTCGTTTCCTGTATGAGAGAGAGAGAGAGAGAGAGAGAGAGAGAGAGAGAGAGAGAGAGAGAGAGAGAGAGAGAGAGAGAGAGAGAGAGAGAGAGAGAGAGAGAGAGAGAGAGAGACACTGACAGACAGACAGACAGACAGACAGACAGACAGACAGACAGACAGACAGACAGACAGACACAGACAGACAGACAGACAGACATACAGACACACAGACAGACAGACACAGAATTCAGAGTGTCATTCAGCACATTCTTCAAGACTACGTATACAAAAGTGAATGTATTATACAACCCAGTTTAACTACTGTTCACGAGTCGTAACGACCACCTTCTTTGATAATTACTTCCTTAACCCTTGGGTAGTTGAACACTGTACATGGAGCTGCTGTAACTAGGCCTATGTGACTGAACACTGAACATGGGCTGCTGTAACTAGGCCTATGTGACTGAACACTGAACATGGGCTGCTGTAACTAGGCCTATGTGACTGAACACTGAACATGGGCTGCTGTAACTAGGCCTATGTGACTGAACGCTGAACATGGGCTGCTGTAACTAGGCCTATGTGACTGAACACTGAACATGGGCTGCTGTAACTAGGCCTATGTGACTGAACGCTGAACATGGGCTGCTGTAACTAGGCCTATGTGACTGAACACTGAACATGGGCTGCTGTAACTAGGCCTATGTGACTGAACACAGTACGTTGTCGCTATAACTATGCCTATTAGAGGTCAGACGTTAAACAAGGGGTTTCTATCACCTGGCTCAGGGTGTATGAACACTGACCAGGAGGCTGTTGGTTCGAGCCCCACTGAATATGAACTCGTAACAGAAGTGTTACACCTCAAGTCATTCAGTTCTGCCTTGCTTGTTAGGCCGCGTCTGGATAATATCAGGTCCTTGTGAGTTAGTTAACAATGGCTGTGAATGGTTTGGTATTTACGAACGATATCGTAAATGAGTTGTTTGAAGAGGCATGCGTTGGATGAGCGGTTTATACCCCTTTGTATGGGAAATAATGGAAAAGGGGGGCACCCCCCAGTTAGCTACCCCTACACCCCCCATCCACCCCTCCCTTCCACTGTTGTTATTGTTGTTATAGATTTAACTACTCGGAACGAAATGTTCATGTAGCACGGGCTATGGTGATCCCGTAATCCCTTTCACACTTTCCTTTTTAATTTCCACACTTTCCTCCCTATTTCTTCTTCTTCTTCTTGCGGTTCTTTATATATTCTCCTCCTTCCCTGCCCTTCGTCTCACTCATCATGACCACTGGACACGCTCCCTGGAGGGCTGGGACCGCTTTTGAAACAACTTTCAGTGTTTCAAGTCGCAATAACACTTGTGTTATTGTGTGTGTGTGTGTGTGTGTGTGTGTGTGTGTGTGTGTGTGTGTGTGTGTGTGTGTGTGTGTGTGTGTGTGTGTGTGTGTGTGTGTGTGTGTGTGTGTGTACTCACCTAGTTGTACTCACCTAGTTGTGTTTGCGGGGGTTGAGCTTTGGCTCTTTGGTCCCGCCTCTCAACCGTCAATCAACAGGTGCACAGATTCCCACACACCCTGTGTGTGTGTGTGTGTGTGTGTGTGTGTGTGTGTGTGTGTGTGTGTGTGTGTGTGTGTGTGTGTGTGTGTGTGTGTGTGTGTGTGTGTGTGTGTGTGTGTGTGTGTGTGTGTGTGTGTGTGTGTGTGTGTGTGTGTGTGTGTGTGTGTGTGTGTGTGTGTGTGTGTGTCTCAATACATGAATCAAACAAGTGAAAAAATATACCAACAAATAACTCAAAGTGGAACAATTGTACTCACCTATAAACGCAAATCGAGCAAGTCTGAGTATATATCTATATCTATATATATATCTTCTCGCCTTCGTATATTCCACGCGCACCTTAAGAGTCCCGTATATCAACCAATCTTTCAATCACTATCACACACACACACGCGCGTGCAAAATGTCACCCCGGAGTTCCTTAAAGATGGAAAGGGGGTGGGGGGGGGATTGACGCTCGTTCAAGACCGTAGTTGTGGCTTATAGGAGTCGACAAGCACTTCAGGAGTCGACAAGCACTTCAGGAGTCGACAAGCACTTCAGGAGTCGACAAGCACTTCAGGAGTCGACAAGCACCGCAGGAGTCGACAAGCACTTCAGGAGTCGACAAGCACTTCAGGAGTCGACAAGCACTTCAGGAGTCGACAAGCACCGCAGGAGTCGACAAGCACTTCAGGAGTCGACAAGCACCGCGGGAGTCGACACACACACACGCACACACACAAGCCAGGCTAAGCCACCACTAACTTACTACTCCGCTCGTCTCCCTCACACAGGTGAACACGGCGCCCATCACGATATATGCAACAAAAAACGGGTGACAGTCCATCTCTTAAAGAAAACGAAGTACTCACCTATTTGTACTCACCTATTTGTGCTTGCGGGGGTTTGAGTTTTGGCTCTTTGGTTACGGCGCCACTCAACTGTCAATCAACTGGTGTACAGGTTCCTGAGCCTACTGGGCTCTATCATATCTACACTTGAAACTGTGTATGGAGTCAGCCTCCACCACATCACTGCCTAATGCATTCCATTTGTCAACTACTCTGACACTAAAAAAATTCTTTCTAATATCTCTGTGGCTCATTTGGGCACTCAGTTTCCACCTGTGTCCCCTAGTGCGTGTGCCCCTTGTGTTAAATAGCCTGTCTTTATCTACCCTGTCAATTCCTCTGAGAATCTTGTACGTGGTGATCATATCCCCCCTAACTCTTCTGTCTTCTAGCGACGTGAGGTTTAAATCCCGTAGTCTCTCCTCGTAGCTCATACCTCTCAGCCCGGGTACTAGTCTCGTGGCAAACCTTTGAACTTTTTCCAGTTTGTTCTAATGCTTGACTAGATATGGACTCCATGCTGGTGCCGCATACTCCAGGATTGGTCTGACATATGTGGTATACAAAATTCTGAATGATTCCTTGCACAAGTGTCTAAATGCCGTTCTTATGTTAGCCAACCTGGCATATGCTGCTGATGTTATCCTCTTGATATGGGCTTCAGGGGACAGGTCTGGCGTGATATCAACCCCCAAGTCTTTCTCTGGTATGTGTGTGTGTGTGTGTGTGTGTGTGTACTCACCTAGTTGTGTTTGCGGGGGTTGAGCTCTGGCTCTTTGGTCCCGCCTCTCAACCGTCAATCAACAGGTGTACAGATTCATGAGCCTATCGGGCTCTGTCATATCTACACTTGAAACTGTGTATGGAGTCAGCCTCCACCACATCACCCCCTAATGCATTCCATTTGTCAACCACTCTGACACTAAAAAAGTTCTTTCTAATATCTCTGTGGCTCATTTGGGCACTCAGTTTCCACCTGTGTCCCCTTGTGCGTGTTCCCCTTGTGTTAAATAGACTGTCTTTATCTACCCTATCAATCCCCTTCAGAATCTTGAATGTGGTGATCATGTCCCCCCTAACTCTTCTGTCTTCCAGCGAAGTGAGGTTTAATTCCCGTAGTCTCTCCTCGTAGCTCATAGCTCTCAGCTCGGGTACTAGTCTGGTGGCAAACCTTTGAACCTTTTCCAGTTTAGTCTTATCCTTGACTAGATATGGACTCCATGCTGGTGCCGCATACTCCAGGATTGGCCTGACATATGTGGTATACAAAGTTCTGAATGATTCTTTACACAAGTTTCTGAATGCCGTTCGTATGTTGGCCAGCCTGGCATATGCCGCTGATGTTATCCGCTTGATATGTGCTGCAGGAGACAGGTCTGGCGTGATATCAACCCCCAAGTCTTTTTTTTTTTTTTTTTTTTTTTTTGTGTGTGTGTGTGTATTTTACTATTTGTGTCTGCAAAATCGAGTTGCTAGCTCTTGGACTCCGCCTTTCTAACCGTCGGTTTTCAAACGTACTGACTCTTGGCCTATTTTCCTGAGAGAGAGAGAGAGAGAGAGAGAGAGAGAGAGAGAGAGAGAGAGAGAGAGAGAGAGAGAGAGAGAGAGAGAGAGAGAGAGAGAGAGAGAGAGAGAGAGAGACAAAGAGAGAGAGAGAGAGAGAGAGAGAGAGAGAGAGAGAGAGAGAGAGAGAGAGAGGAGAGAGAGAGAGAGAGAGAGAGAGAGAGAGAGAGAGAGAGAGAGAGAGAGAGAGAGAGAGAGAGAGAGAGAGAGAGAGAGAAGAGAGAGAGAGAGAGAGAGAGAGAGAGAGAGAGAGAGAGAGAGAGAGAGAGAGAGAGAGAGAGAGAGAGAGAGAGAGAGAGAGAGAGAGAGAGAGAGAGACAGAGAGAGACAGAGAGAGAGAGACAGAGAGAGAGAGAGAGAGACAGAGAGAGAGAGAGAGAGAGAGAGAGAGAGAGAGAGAGAGAGAGAGAGAGAGAGAGAGAGAGAGAGAGAGAGAGAGAGAGAGAGAGAGAGAGAGAGAGAGAGAGAGAGAGAGAGAGAGAGAGAGAGAGAGAGAGAGAGAGAGAGACAGAGAGAGAGAGGCGAGCATACAGTACATGAGACAAAAAGTTGAAGTCTTGGGGTGATGGTAGCTGCTGGAGGCACTCAACCCCTCACGCGAGGGAGACTCGAACCAGTGACCAGGACGCTGGCCGGGCCAGAAGGCTCCTCACCTCACCGCCGCCCGACCGCCTTGGACCACGACCTCGCGAAAGTTAAAGGAAATTTTAAGCCAGGCCGCTATCCGGCCGGCCATGTGGGGCCAGAAACCCAGCTATGTTTGTACAGTCACGCAGGCAGCCTGATATGTTGAGAGCCTGCTGGGCAGACCGGATATACTGACAGGCAGATATGCTGACAGCGCGCCAAGCAGCCGGCTATGGTGGCAGACAGCCAGGTATGCTGACCGCCAGCAATCCCATCACATATAGCAATCAGGTAAACAACAATCCAGCTATCTAGTTATGCTGTCAAGTCAGACAAATCCAGTCAGCTAGTTAGTCATCTAACCAGCTGACATCTAGCCAGCCAACCCACTAAAGTGTCAGCTGTCAATGACCGCCAGCCAACCATCCCCATGATGGAGACGTCAGCTCTCTGACCAATCAACACTACAATCACTATACAGTCAAATCAGCTATGTAGCCATACTTCCAGTTACAGTGTCAGCCAGCTTGCATTGTAGCCATATTGTAACCATGTAACCAATCCTCACCAATGGACTCATCCTCCCCCTCACTTTTACAAATTACCTTACTAACCACCACGAGTTTACTGCCATTTACTCCTGAAATCTCCCATACACTCAATTCATACATCTACCATACACTCCCATACACCTCTCTACACCTTCTACTCTTCAATCAATGCAGTTCCTCACCCCGAAACTGAAAGCTGCCCATGTAGAGCCTAAATAATAAATGAAAAATGAAATGAAAATGAAATAATGAAATTTAATTTTTAAAATTTAGGCTTTAATAAAAAGCCTAAACGTAGGCTGGTGATGATGGAATGAAGGAACAAAGATGAGGGACCGAAGTAAAGGCCGGTGAAACAAACTCTGATGTAATAGCAATAGCAGAGACTAAAAACAATTTAAATAACTCGCACACACACGTGCACGCACACACACGTGCACGCACACACTACATATTGAGGTAACAGTAGAGGAGGTAGGAATACAGCTAGCATCATTGGAGTATACTAAAGCTTCTGGGCCAGATATAGAATATCATCATGGCTGTTAAAAGAAGCAGCACAGGCCCTCAGCATACCTCTACCACTGATCTATACTGAGACACTTACACAGGGGGAATTGCCAAACTGCTGGAAGAAGGCAAATGTTGCACCATTCTACAAGAAAGGAGATGAGAAGAGGCATTTAACTACAGACCAGTGTCGCTCACAAGCATCCCTTGCAAAGTACTTGAAATAATTATAATCTAGCTGCACACCTAGCAAGAATTAGGTTTGTAAGTAAATAACAACACGGCTTTAGAGAAAGGAAATCATGTCTGACGAACCTCCTGGCGTTTTTATGATAAGGTAACGAAAAAAAGGCAAGACAGAGAAGAATGGGCAGATTGTATATTTCTGGACTGCCAAAAAGCCTTTAATACAGTACCACACAGAAGGCAACTATGCAAACTTGAGAGGCAGGAGGGAGTAGACGGAAACGCACTATCATGGGTAAGGAATTACCTAACAGACAGGTGTCAGAGGGTGACAGTGAGGGGGCGAACAGTCGGACTGGCGTAGAGTAATAAGCGGGGTGCCTCAAGCATCGCTGCTGGGACCCATTCTATTCCTCATTTATGTAAATGACTTGACTACAGGAGTCGAGTATTTTATATCAATGTTTACAGATGATACAAAACTAATGAAGAGGGTTGAGACAGATGAAGAGTGTAAGATTATCCATGATGACTTGAACAGGTTTTAGATATGGTCCGAGAAATGGCTGCTAGTGTTCAACACTAACAAGTGCAAGGTGATGGAGCCAGGAGACCGAAAGACCAATACACAATGAAGGGAAACTACCTCCCAATAACGTCCAAGGAAAAAAGACCTGAGAGTGGATATAACACAAAACCTAACTCCAGAGGCTCATATAAATAGAATAACGTCAGCCGCATACTCTACTCTGGCAAAAGTCAGAACATCCTTCACAAACTTGAATAAAGGAAGCTTTTAGATCACTATATACCGCCGCCTATGTGAGGCCAGTCTTAGAGTATGCCGCCCCATCGTGGAGCCCCTATCTTAAAAAAAACATTTAAGGAATCTTGAAAAGGTGCAGAAGTTTGCAACGAGACTCGTCCCAGAGCTCCGAAGACAGACTGAAGGAACTAAACCTGGCGACGTTAGAAAGAAGGAGGGAGAAGGTGGGGACATGATACAGACGTATAAAATACTTAAGAGGGATTGACAAGGTGGAAAAAGAGGAAATGTTTACAATGAATATCATTAAACAAGGGGGCACTGATGAAAGCTTGAGACTCAAATGTGTCATACACATGTTAGAAAGTTTTCTTTTAGCGTGAGGTTAGTGAGTAAATGGAATGACTTAAAGGAGCAGGTTGTAGAGGCTAACTCCATCCATAGGTATGATAGGGAAATAGGCCAAGAGTCATTGCATTAGACAACCAACGGCTAGAAAGGAGGGGTCCAAGAGCTGGAGCTCGATCTTGCAGGCACAAATAGGTGAGTACACACATATACGCACATTACAGGGGCCTCGTGGCTGAGTGGATAGTGCAACGGGGTCGTAGTCCTAATGGCCCGGGGTCGATTCCCGGTGCAGGCGGAAACAAATGGGAGCGTCACCCTGATGCCCCTGTTCACCTAGCAGTAAATAGGTACCTGGGAGTTAGACAGCCGCTATGGGCTGCTTCCTGGGGATGTGTGTGTGTGTGTGTGTGTGTGTGTGTGTGTGTGTGTACTCACCTAGTTGTGTTTTCGGGGGTTGAGCTCTGGTTCTTTGGTCCCGCCTCTCAACCGTCAATCAACAGGTGTACAGGTTCCTGAGCCTATTGGGCTCTATCATATCTACACTTGAAACTGTGTATGGAGTCTGCCTCCACCACATCACTTCCTAATGCATTCCATTTGTCAACCACTCTGACACTAAAAAAGTTCTTTCTAATATCTGTGTGTGTGTGTGTGTTTTAAATGTATATCTACTACATATAGATATAAATATATGTAGTAGATATAATAGAAGAAAAATGGATTGGTTAGAAAGGCGGGGTCCAAGAGCTCGATTCTGCAGACACAAATAGTATATACAAATAGTAAATACACACACACACTCGAACACAGCCTCGGGAAGATGGTGAAATCTCTGTCGTTGATGTGAGAAAATATAATTTCTTTATTGCATGTGAGAAAAATGGGCAGACGTAACTCTGTGTATCTATGTATTTATGTCTGTAGGTTAGATTAGCATGTTAAAGTCACTACAATCACCTGTGGTTGAGTGTTCAATAAACCCCTGAACTATATGTTTAACACATCTCTAACCCTGTCCATGGAGGACAGAAGAAAATGTATATATGCTGGTTAGCATTGTAAATGTCTGGCCACGTCTGTGGTAGAAAATAATAATAAACAAAAAAAAATTATCACTATCATTATCACTATCATTATTGCTATCATCATCAGTCATTATCACCATTAACATCATCATCTCTCAATAGTACAATAGTAGAGCTCCTCCCTGCCTGCCTGCCTGCCAACCGAGGAGACGGAGGTTCGAGTCTCCTAGTGCCCAAGTTACGTTTTAGATTTACCTGCAAGTGGAAGAGCTGAAAAAGAAGACGTTTTAGAAACACTCTTGTCTCAGAAGCGTTTCCAAGTAGCACGGGCTATGGTGAGCCCGTATATGAACCCCCTATTCTAATAGACGTCTCTGCAGATATTTAACCTGCTATATGCAATTTTATTACTAAAATCCATCGAAATCGAATTCCATATATATTGGTTTGTGGTGGTATTATTCCTATTAATTTTTTTCTTTAATGCTGTTATATGTTTATCAACATTTTTCAATAACAATTACAAGATTGTAAATACTGTAAATTAATAAATAAATAAATAAATAAATTAATAAATAAATAAATAAATAAATAAATTAATTAATTAATAAATAAATAAATTAATAAATAAATAAATAAATAAATAAATAATAAATAAATAAATAAATAAATAAATAAATAAATAAATAAATTAATAAATAAATAAATAAATAAATTAATAAATAAATAAATAAATAAATAAATAAATAAATAAATAAATAAATAAATAAATAAATTAATAAATTAATAAATAAATAAATAAATAAATAAATAAATAAATAAATTAATTAATAAATAAATAAATAAATAAATAAATAAATAAATAAATAAATAAATAAATAAATAAATAAATAAATAAATAAATAAATTAATAAATAAATAAATAAATAAATAAATAAATAAATAAATTAATAAATAAATAAATAAATAAATTAATAAATAAATAAATTAATAAATAAATAAATAAATAAATAAATAAATAAATAAATTAATAAATAAATAAATAAATAAATAAATAAATAAATAAATTAATAAATAAATAAATAAATAAATTAATAAATAAATAAATTAATAAATAAATAAATAAATAAATAACTCCCACAACCAGGCTCACCATCATATGATGAATTGCAATAGCTGCAATTCATCATATAATCACCATTATCTTCATTGTTTCATATTGCCATTGCAACACTTATTGTTGAGTTTATGATGAAGAAAAACCCACCAACATTGCCATGACAGACTCAATAAAAGTAATATTAACAGCATTATCGTTAATAGTGATGCTTGCAATGATGGCAATGATGACTTTTGTATAATGATATCAACGTAAGGTAACGTGTCATTATATCATTATCCTTCTCGAAGGATAATGATAGGGATTTACTCAGCCCAAGTAAAACAAGAAACAAGTAACACTTATCAGGCTAGCCAGAGGCTTAGGACCCACGAAGGAACATCCCTGCCAAAAAAAAAAAAAATAGTGATATATGTAATGTTAAGATTGATGGTGATAAGTCGTTTACCCAGAAAGTGCCTGAACCCAGCCGCATAAGTTCGAGCCCACAGCACGGCTCCTACTGATCTTCTCATCACTATAGTCACTATCATTATCAACGTGATTATTACTCTATCATAATCCTTATCATTATCACTTTCATCATCAGTGTCATTAACAATATCACTATTGCCACCAGTTGCCATCGTGTCACAACCCTTGCCCATCAGTTGCCATCGTGTCTCAACCCTTGCCACACTAGTTGCCATCGTGTCACAACCCTTGCCCATCAGTTGCCATCGTGTCTCAACCCTTGCCACACTAGTTGCCATCGTGTTACAACCCTTGCCCATCAGTTGCCATCGTGTTACAACCCTTGCCCATCAGTTGCCATCGTGTTACAACCCTTGCCACACCAGTTGCCATCGTGTCACAACCTTTGCCACCAGTTGCCATCGTGTCACAACCCTTGCCCACCAGTTGCCATCGTGTTACAACCCTTGCCATACCAGTTGCCATCGTGTCACAAGCCTTGCCACACCAGTTGCCATCGTGTCACAACCCTTGCCACACCAGTTGCCATTGTGTCACAACCCTTGCCACACCAGTTGCCATTGTGTCACAACCCTTGCCATACCAGTTACCATCGTGTCACAACCCTTGCCATACCAGTTGCCATCGTGTCACAACCCTTGCCATACCAGTTACCATCGTGTCACAACCCTTGCCACATCACTAGGTGCCAACACACTCATACCAGAATGGCAACAATTCCATTGCAGATTTCCGGTCATTAAAAGCGTATTATAATGTCTCGTGAAGTTAATTTCAAGAGAGAGAGAGAGAGAGAGTGAGTGAGAGAGAGAGAGAGAGAGAGAGACAGATAGAGAGAGAGACAGATAGAGAAGAGTCAGGAATAATGACAATAAAATAGTGTGTGTGTGACTACATATCACGATTTAATAAACACAGTGAATAGAGAGCCACACAATAAGCAAGTGACAGGAGCAACAATCAGACCTCTACAATCATCTCGTCACTTTCCCTCGAATAAATCAGGTCACAACAATCATCAACCATCACTTAGGATCATTCAACACACCGTGGACGAGGAACACACGTGTATTAAAGGCTCTGGTAATGGTAAGGTTCAGCAACACATGGGGGTAAATGTGTTACTATGTGTGTTGTGTTGATGACTGTTTGGGAGTGGTTTTTTTTGTCTTCTGAAACCACTAATTGTAGACCATTGATAAGCTGAGACTGGAATATTGGTGGTAGTGGTGGTGGTGGTGGTGTGGTAGTGGTAGTGTGGTGGTGTGGTGGCGTGGTGGTGGTGGTGGTGTGGTAGTGGTAGTGTGGTGGTGTGGTGGTGGTGTTGGTGGTGTTGGTGGTGTGGTGGTGGTGTGGTGGTGGTGTGGTGGTAGTGGTGGTGGTGGTGTGGTAGTGGTGGTGTGGTAGTGGTAGTGTGGTGGTGTGGTGGTGGTGTGGTAGTGGTGGTGTGGTAGTGGTGGTGGTGGTGTGGTAGTGGTGGTGTGGTAGTGGTAGTGTGGTGGTGTGGTGGTGGTGGTGGTGTGGTGGTAGTGGTGGTGGTGGTGTGGTAGTGGTAGTGTGGTGGTGGTGGTGTGGTAGTGGTGGTGGTGGTGTGGTAGTGGTGGTGGTGGTGTGGTAGTGGTGGTGTGGTAGTGGTAGTGTGGTGGTGTGGTAGTGGTGGTGTGGTGGTGGTGTGGTGGTGGTGTGGTGGTGTGGTAGTGGTGGTGGTGGTGTGGTGGTGTGGTAGTGTGGTGGTGTTGGTGGTGTGGTGGTAGTGGTGGTGGTGTGGTGGTAGTGGTGGTGGTGGTGTGGTAGTGGTGGTGTGGTAGTGGTGGTGTGGTAGTGGTGGTGTGGTAGTGGTAGTGTGGTGGTGTGGTGGTGGTGTTGGTGGTGTTGGTGGTGTGGTGGTAGTGGTGGTGTGGTAGTGGTGGTGGTGGTGTGGTAGTGGTGGTGGTGGTGTGGTAGTGGTGGTGTGGTAGTGGTGGTGGTGGTGTGGTAGTGGTGGTGGTGTGGTAGTGTGGTAGTGGTGGTGTGGTAGTGGTTTATAAGTTGTGGATGCCAGGCCGGTACAGCATACTCCAGTATTGGGTTAATAAAAACTGCGTAGACTGTCTTGAGATCTTATTTAGATTTCTGAACAATGTTCTAATGTTTCCCAGCGTCACGTATGCTGCTGATGTGACCCTGTGTGTGTGTGTGCCTCCGGTGATGCTGTTGAAGTTATACCCACTCCCAAATTTGTTTCTCTGATTCCTGCAGTCGCTTATAATGTAGATTCCTCGTGGCCTAATTTCTCGCTTTCCCCGTTTCCTTATCTTACACTTATTGGGATTCAACTCCAGCAACCATTTGTTTGTCTACTTCCTCGGGGTAGATCCTGTACATAAATTAGGAACAGTAGTGTTCCAGGTTCGAGCCTTGGAGGACCCAACTGGTTTCATTCGTCGAGACCTCGCCTCTGACTATGACTCTTTGTCTTCCGTCGTTCAGGTACTCTCCCAGCTTGCTTCATCTTGTAGACCATTCTTTTATAAGGAACAGTATCAAATGCTCCTTGATAGTTGAGGAAAGTACAATCTACCCGTTTTTTTTTCTTATTTTCTTAAGTCCAAAAAGTCTTATTTTTTCCCTCTCGTATTTTAGTAACTTTCTGGTAGAACTCGGCCAAGTGTGTGTGTGTGAGGCAGGACTAAATGTTCCTCTCTAATTCCTTGTTGCTCTTTTGTTGCAAAGTTTATCCTCTCCAGGTCCTGCACTATTTTCAACCTGATTATTCTCTCCATCACTTTTCACGGAGTACTTGTCAGTGATGCTGGTCTGTAATTTAACGTCTCCTGTCTGTCTCCCGTTTTTATATATTAACAAATACAAATACAAATACAAATATTTATTTAGGTAAAGTACATACATTCAAGGTGAATACAAAAGTTGATGGATTTGCAGATAGAGTTAGTACATACAATGCCTAAAGCCACTATTACGCAAAGCGTTTTGGGCAGCTTAATTATTTTTAATTTAAACAAATTAAGACTCATTTGCCCTTTTTTTTTGGCCCAAAATTTAGGATTTCCTGTCTTGAATGTTTCATGGGATACACCAGTTAGTAGTGGGTGACAATGTACCTTTGCAACTCTTTCAGCAACCATAGTGATATCACGTTTGGTTCTAATGATTTTATTACATCTTCTTCTTGCATGTGTTATATAACCTCATCCATAGTGTCTATCCTATGGACAGTTTGAGTGTCCTTTAACTATGTCATCCAGTGTTTCCTCCGGCTTTTCATCTTGCAATTCTTGTCTCACGTTGGTTCCTTTGTAAAAACCTGAAATCTTTTGTAGAGTTTCTCACAGACTTCCTTGTCGTTTTCCATGAGAATTCTTCCTTGTCTCTTCTATGTGATCACATTGCTCTTACTGACGTATTCTTCATTACACGGCTACAAGACAGCTTTAGCTGGTCCTTAGCTTTTGCTGTAATGTCGTTTACAAACTGCCTCTCAGCTTCTCTTCTGACTCGAGTGTATTAGTTGTCACCTCTCTGTAGTGTATCGATGTTTTTCTGTCCTTCTCTGCCATGTATATTGAGCCAGAGGTCTACTTACTCCTCTTCTTTCTCTTTCTTGAGTGGGATGAACAACTTCGCTGCATCGGCATATTTCTGAGAAATTAATTCCGCAATCTCATTACCAGTCTTCCAGTTACTTACCTTTCTGAGACGTCTCTCAGAAAGTCTCTCACCTCACTCTCTCATCTTTCTCAACTGGCTTCACGGTGTTATCCAAACCCCATTAGCTTCACTGTGTTCTCTAGCATGACAACACTGTGGGCCGCTAGCCCCGAGGGGCAGCTTATACTCTGCTGCTGTGATGTCTGCCTCATTCTGGGTGAACAGCAGGTCTACTGTTGCTGGTTGGTCCCTGTTGGTTGGTCCCTGTTGGTTGGTCCCTGTTGGTTGGTCCTTGTTGGTTGGTTGTTGACTGTTTCAAGTAGCGCTTGTCCGCTGCATCTACTAGTTTTATTCTCCATGTTTCATCACCTTCATTGGGGGGTTTCATATTTATCCAATCTATTTCCCTATGATTGAAATCTCCACGTATTAGAATCCTAGATCTCGCCCCCTTGCCATTGAGGCGGATTTTTTTCCATTACCTCTAAAGATATCTTGTTGCAGATATCATAGCCTTTCATAGGCGTTTTATTTACTTTGTGATGGACTGTAAATCCCCACTTCCACCATCTTCAACGCTACAGGTGTTGGTATTCCGAGTTGGTACTCGTGCTGATCGGATTCACTCTCATACCTTTACCTCTTCAAGCCTCCAGTGTAGTCGCAGCATCACGGCTACTTCACCTCCACCCTTGTTCGCCCTATTACCTAATGTCCTAATGGGAAAGATTACATTTTTCCATAACACTTGTCAGGATCGTTTCCGAACTTGGAAACTTTCTGTCATCTTTTCCTGTAATTCTACCCCTTTATTTGTAATTCCATCTGCATGTGTATGTAACTTTATTACGATCTTTAGTAATAACTTTTTAATATGTAATAACTAATAATTTAGTAGTGACTTTAGGATTAAAATTCAACTGGAAAAGATCACATGGAGGAGGACCTTCGACAAGCCGCCGGCTTCTTGTTCTCGTCGAGGACACTAGTGTTAGCGGTTCTAAGGTAAATTCAGGCAAACTTTCACACACTTCTCATCTCTACCGAGATGTCCGGGTTGTGGCCCAAAGTGGAGTGATTCCCGCTTGTTTCACAGCCAAGTGTGATCGGGGTAAGGGTCGTTCACAGGTCTAAGTGCCTCAGTATACTGGCCTGACGATGGGCTATAACACCTAGAGTGACGGTGCAGTGACTGAGGAGTGACAGTGAGGTGGAGTGACTGAGGAGTGACAGTGAGGTGGAGTGACTGAGGAGTGACAGTGAGGTGGAGTGACTGAGGAGTGACAGTGAGGGGAAGTGACTGAGGAGTGACAGTGAGGTGGAGTGACTGAGGAGTGACAGTGAGGTGGAGTGACTGAGGAGTGACAGTGAGGGGAAGTGACTGAGGAGTGACAGTGAGGTGGAGTGACTGAGGAGTGACAGTGAGGGGAAGTGACTGAGGAGTGACAGTGAGGTGGAGTGACTGAGGAGTGACAGTGAGGGGAAGTGACTGAGGAGTGACAGTGAGGGGAAGTGACTGAGGAGTGACAGTGAGGTGGAGTGACTGAGGAGTGACAGTGAGGTGGAGTGACTGAGGAGTGACAGTGAGGTGGAGTGACTGAGGAGTGACAGTGAGGTGGAGTGACTGAGGAGTGACAGTGAGGTGGAGTGACTGAGGAGTGACAGTGAGGGGAAGTGACTGAGGAGTGACAGTGAGGGGAAGTGACTGTGGTCACTTACCGATAAACTATATTCCGTTCCACAACAGACCGTAGCGAGGCCCATTAACAGCCCAGAAAGCCGGAAACACAGACCGAAACATAGAGTGATACAAACCGAAACATAGAGTGATACAGACCGAAACACAGACCGAAACATAGAGTGATACAGACCGAAACACAGACCGAAACATAGAGTGATACAGACCGAAACACAGACCGAAACACCCGACACTGTACAACAGGTGAGGAAGACCACGACCTAATGTACCAAACATTACGGTAGAAACAGACACAATAGGTTCCTGTGAGTAATTACCTTCTAACAGAAATTTCCTATGAGGAGGACCTGTCATTTAGGATACAGATAGACACACCAGTCGCAAGATAATGAATTGAAAAACATTTAAATGGGAGTAGAAGAGAGAGAGAGAGAGAGAGAGAGAGAGAGAGAGAGAGAGAGAGAGAGAGAGAGAGAGAGAGAGAGAGAGAGAGAGAGAGAGAGAGAGAGAGAGAGAGAGAGAGAGAAGAGAAGACAAGCCAATTTGACGTAAACCCACTCATCAACACAAGGGTAGAGGAGAACTACCCAGGGCGTAATCAAGACACGTTCAGCTCAAGTATCTGAGTGTAAATATGATGTCAACATTTTCAAAACACGACGGTAGCAAAAATGTTTATATTTCATCAAAAGTGCCTTTTGATGCTAGAAACCTTTAGAGAAGAGGAGAGAGAGGAAGATAGAGATAATAAAGGTGTAATAGGAGAACGCTGAGTACAAGTATACAAAATTCTTGCAATACTAATTGTGGGATGTTTCCATGGTAACCACTGACGATGCTTTGGGAGTATGAGAAACAGATGAGGAGAGGAGAAGATGAGGTGTGAGTGACCAGGAGAAAAGGGGAGAGGAGAAGGAACAGGAGGATAGTCAATGGAAGAGGAAGAGAGAACAAATGGGAGTAGAAATAGGTAGATAAAATCTACCTATATCTATATATCATTTTTCCTCAATACAATTATTATATTTTCAATAATAATAAGTTATTATTATTATTAACTATTATTAAATTTCATTTTATTTATAATAATACTTAATAATTCCGTTCAACAAGGAAGTTATTATTCAACTCTTCAACAAAGAAGTTATTATTCAACTCTTCAACAAAGAAGTTATTATTCAACTCTTCAACAAAGAAGTTATTATCCAACTCTTCAACAAAGAAGTTATTATTCAACTCTTCAACAAAGAAGTTAGTATCCAACTCTTCAACAAAGAAGTTATTATTCAACTCTTCAACAAAGAAGTTATTATTCAACTCTTCAACAAAGAAGTTATTATCCAACTCTTCAACAAAGAAGTTATTATCCAACTCTTCAACAAAGAAGTTATTATTCAACTCTTCAACAAAGAAGTTAGTATCCAACTCTTCAACAAAGAAGTTATTATTCAACTCTTCAACAAAGAAGAGACGAGTTGCAACACTATGGAACAAAGAACAGAAATAATAAATCTGTTCATCTGGCTTTCCTGCAAGAGCCTCTCACGAGAACAGGTCGTAGAACAAGCAACATGTGCACGACCAGGGGAGATGTTGCATTAACGTGAACAGTGCAATCTCGGTGCTCGAAGCTGTCTGGAGTGAGTGTGTGGGAAGCTGTTTGGAGTGTGTGTGGGAAGCTGTCTGGAGTGTGTGTGTGTGGGAAGCTGTTTGGAGTGTGTGTGGGAAGCTGTTAGGAGTGTGTGTGTGTGGGAAGCTGTTTGGAGTGTGTGTGGGAAGCTGTTTGGAGTGTGTGTGTGTGGGAAGCTGTTTGGAGTGTGTGTGGGAAGCTGTTAGGAGTGTGTTTGTGTGGGAAGCTGTCTGGTGTGTGTGTGTGTGTGTGGGAAGCTGTTTGGAGTGTGTGTGTGTGGGAAGCTGTTTGGAGTGTGTGTGTGTGGGAAGCTGTTTGGAGTGTGTGTGTGTGTGTGGGAAGCTGTCTGGAGTGTGTGTGTGTGGGAAGCTGTTTGGAGTGTGTGTGTGTGTGGGAATCTGTTTGGAGTGTGTGTGTGTGTGTGGGAAGCTGTTTGGAGTGTGTGTGTGTGGGAAGCTGTTTGGAGTGTGTGTGTGTGTGGGAAGCTGTTTGGAGTGTGTGTGTGTGGGAAGCTGTTTGGAGTGTGTGTGTGTGTGTGGGAAGCTGTTTGGAGTGTGTGTGTGGGAAGCTGTTTGGAGTGTGTGTGTGGGGGAAGCTGTTTGGAGTGTGTGTGTGGGAAGCTGTTTGGAGTGTGTGTGTGGGGGAAGCTGTTTGGAGTGTGTGTGTGGGAAGCTGTTTGGAGTGTGTGTGTGTGGGAAGCTGTTTGGAGTGTGTGTGTGGGAAGCTGTTTGGAGTGTGTGTGTGTGTGGGAAGCTGTTTGGAGTGTGTGTGTGTGGGAAGCTGTTTGGAGTGTGTGTGTGGGAAGCTGTCTGGAGTGTGTGTGTGTGTGTGGGAAGCTGTTTGGAGTGTGTGTGTGTGGGAAGCTGTCTGGAGTGTGTGTGTGTGGGAAGCTGTTTGGAGTGTGTGTGTGTGGGAAGCTGTTTGGAGTGTGTGTGTGTGTGGGAAGCTGTTTGGAGTGTGTGTGTGTGTGTGGGAAGCTGTTTGGAGTGTGTGTGTGGGAAGCTGTTTGGAGTGTGTGTGTGGGGGAAGCTGTTTGGAGTGTGTGTGTGTGGGAAGCTGTTTGGAGTGTGTGTGTGTGTGTGGGAAGCTGTTTGGAGTGTGTGTGTGTGGGAAGCTGTTTGGAGTGTGTGTGTGTGTGTGGGAAGCTGTTTGGAGTGTGTGTGTGGGAAGCTGTTTGGAGTGTGTGTGTGTGGGAAGCTGTTTGGAGTGTGTGTGTGGGAAGCTGTTTGGAGTGTGTGTGTGTGGGAAGCTGTTTGGAGTGTGTGTGTGTGGGAAGCTGTTTGGAGTGTGTGTGTGTGGGAAGCTGTTTGGAGTGTGTGTGTGTGTGTGGGAAGCTGTTTGGAGTGTGTGTGTGTGGGAAGCTGTTTGGAGTGTGTGTGTGGGGGAAGCTGTTTGGAGTGTGTGTGTGTGGGAAGCTGTTTGGAGTGTGTGTGGGAAGCTGTTAGGAGTGTGTGTGTGTGGGAAGCTGTTTGGAGTGTGTGTGGGAAGCTGTTTGGAGTGTGTGTGTGTGGGAAGCTGTTTGGAGTGTGTGTGTGTGGGAAGCTGTTTGGAGTGTGTGTGTGTGGGAAGCTGTTTGGAGTGTGTGTGTGTGGGAAGCTGTCTGGAGTGTGTGTGTGTGGGAAGCTGTTTGGAGTGTGTGTGTGGGAAGCTGTTTGGAGTGTGTGTGTGTGTGTGGGAAGCTGTTTGGAGTGTGTGTGTGTGTGTGGGAAGCTGTTTGGAGTGTGTGTGTGTGTGTGGGAAGCTGTCTGGAGTGTGTGTGTGTGGGAAGCTGTTTGGAGTGTGTGTGTGTGGGGGAAGCTGTTTGGAGTGTGTGTGTGGGGGAAGCTGTTTGGAGTGTGTGTGTGGGAAGCTGTTTGGAGTGTGTGTGTGTGAGAAGCTGTTTGGAGTGTGTGTGTGTGGGAAGCTGTTTGGAGTGTGTGTGTGTGTGTGGGAAGCTGTTTGGAGTGTGTGTGTGGGAAGCTGTTTGGAGTGTGTGTGTGGGGGAAGCTGTTTGGAGTGTGTGTGTGGGAAGCTGTTTGGAGTGTGTGTATGTGGGAAGCTGTTTGGAGTGTGTGTGTGTGGGAAGCTGTTTGGAGTGTGTGTGTGTGTGGGAAGCTGTTTGGAGTGTGTGTGTGTGTGGGAAGCTGTTTGGAGTGTGTGTGTGTGTGTGTGTGTGTGTGTGGGAAGCTGTTTGGAGTGTGTGTGTGTGGGAAGCTGTCTGGAGTGTGTGTGGGAAGCTGTTTGGAGTGTGTGTGTGTGGGAAGCTGTTTGGAGTGTGTGTGTGGGAAGCTGTTTGGAGTGTGTGTGTGGGAAGCTGTTTGCAGTGTGTGTGTGGGAAGCTGTTTGGAGTGTGTGAAAGTTGTTTGGAGTGTGAGGAAGCTGTCTAGAGTGTGTGAAAGTTGTTTGGAGTGTGTGGAAACAGTCTAGAGTGTGTGAAAGTTGTTTGGAGTGTGAGGAAGCTGTCTAGAGTGTGTGAAAGTTGTTTAGAGTGTGAGGAAGCTGTCTAGAGTGTGTGAAAGTTGTTTGGAGTGTGAGGAAGCTGTCTAGAGTGTGTTGAAGCAGTCAAGAGTATGTGGAAGCTGTCTAGAGTGTGTGAAAGCTGTTTGGAGTGTGAGGAAGCTGTCTAGAGTGCGCACGAAAGAATTGTTCAGCAGGAGTGGGAGTGTCTGGAGTTCCCGCTGTGTTCAGCGGGTGCAGAGCTAGAGCTCAACCACTTGGCGTGATTGGGCACAGCGACGACTTCGCCTCTTGCAGGCCGGGGTTCGATCCGGGAGGGACGAACATTTGAACAGGTGTTTGGGTGGAGCTTAAAGAGATCAGGTGTGTTTAGTCTTTTGATCTCAGGATATGAGTAAATGAGAAAGCCTTCCCAAGTGTGTAATCAATCCAGAGAGTCTTTTCAAGTGTGTGAGCAGTGTAGAGAGCCTTTTCAAGTGTGTGAGCAGTCTAGAGAGCCTTTTCAAGTGTGTGAGCAGTCTAGAGAGCCTTTTCAAGTGTGTGAGCAGTCTAGAGAGCCTTTTCAAGTGTGTGAGCAGTCTAGAGAGCCTTTTCAAGTGTGTGAGCAGTCTAGAGAGCCTTTTCAAGTGTGTCAGCAGTCTAGAGAGCCTTTTCAAGTGTGTCAGCAGTGTAGAGAGCCTTTTCAAGTGTGTTTGCAGTCTAGAGACCCTCTCCAAGTGTGTCAGCCATTGACAGACCCTCTCCAAGTGTGTCAGCCATTGACAGACCCTCCCCAAGTGTGTCAGCTATTGACAGACCCTCCCCAAGTGTGTCAGCCATTGACAGACCCTCCCCACGTGTGTCAGCCATTGACAGACCCTCCCCAAGTGTGTCAGCCATTAAGAGAGCCTCTCCAAGTGTGTCAGCCATTGACAGACCCTCTCCAAGTGTGTCAGCCATTGACAGACCCTCTCCAAGTGTGTCAGCCATTGACAGACCCTCCCCAAGTGTGTCAGCCATTAAGAGAGCCTTGCTAAGTGTGTCACACTGTTATGAGGAGTGACCCCACGTCAGATATTCTGCACCTTTAGTAAATGGAGATGAATGTTGTGTCCTGCCTAATTGCTCATGTAATGTTACATTCATGTTCATAAACTTTGTTCAGCTCCCTGAGACCTGACGAGGCTCTAGTGTGTGTCTCAGTAATTACACGAGAGCTGGTCAAAGGCACTGTTGAGGAGTGCCCACAAGAGTGTGAAGGGGAGAGGGAGAGGAAGAGGGGAGATGGAAGAGAGTAAAGGGAGATGAGAGACAGTGAAACAAAAGAGGGGGGAGTAATTAGGGGGTTTAACAGGGGGGGAATGGTTCTGCTTCAACCCCCCCCCCCCTTCAGTGAACCAATGCAGCAGAACCATTCTCTTCTGCTTGGTGAGAGTTTCTGTGTGACTCTGGCTTCGTGCAGGTCAGCGTTCAATCCCCGACTGTCCACAAGTGGTTGGGCCCCATTTCCCCCCCCTCCCCCCGTCCCATCCTAAAATCCTTATCCTGACCCCTTCCAAGTGCTATATAGTCGTAATGACTTTGTGCTTTCTCCTAATAATTACCAGCTTGTCGTATGTGCTGTATTTAAGATATTCATAATATACTTATTATTGAATTCACAGCCAATACAAAAGACCTTTTCTTGAACACATCCCTGGAAACACAAACCGAAACTGTCTCTATTTTCCGCTTGTTACAACTTGTAATAAAGTTGTTACATCTTGGCTTAACGTGTTTATGACGTATTAGAACGTTGTTACAACTTGCTATATTGGTTGTTGTAACTGGTTAGGAGGTGTTAAAACTTGTTCGAACGTTGTACCAACGTCGTAGTTTCGGTGTGTGTTTGGCGGGAACAGACCTTAGTAATTCGTGTTTGTGTCAAGTAATTAAATAAACATTTGAGTGTACGAACGCAACGCCGTTGGCAAAATCCCTCCTGGTCAGTTTCGAGTCATAATTCACACAATTAGTCAGCTTAGTACAGCACCTCGTGTTAAAATCATGTAATAATTAAGAAACTGCAGAAGGCCTATGGGTGCCCATACGAGGCCCTACTCTATATTTATGTCCATCTAAACCCAGTCACATATATTGTCTCACCTACACTTGAAACAATCAAGCGATCCATTGCGTAACCCGGTCATCTGTTCCACAAATCAACAACCTTGTTTCCAAACCATTATTTACCCAGGTCTTTTCTAAATCAAAAATTAATCTCCAATTAATCCCAATTAATCTCCATTATTTTATGTCTTATTTTGCGCTGATATATTTAAAATCTTACTTAGATCCTCTAAAGCCACCATAGATGCTGAGACAACTATAGTGTTAATTACCCTGAAGCTCAGGTAAATACATGTATCTTCAGGTAATCTGTCTGAAGCTGTCTGTGACAGCTTCTCGATGGAAGCTGTGTACACCTCCCTCCCAGGGTGTGATGGAAGGGAGGGAGGGAAGGAGACAGTGGGAGGGAGATGTGAGAAGGAATGGAACGGAACTGTCAGGAGAAAGCGCTAAGCCAATACAGGTTATGTCTAATGCTTGAAGGTGACATATTTATTGCGTGATCCTCGCATTAGTTATGCTTGTCTTATTGTCTGTCTGTCTGAGTCTGTGTGAGGGCCTGTCTGCCTGCCTGCTTGCCTGCCTGCCTGCCAGCCTGCCTGCCAGCCTGCCTGCCAGACAGCCTGCCAGCCTGCCTGCCAGACAGCCTGCCAGCCAGCCTGCCTGCCTGTATGTCTACATTTCATTATTTTCCCTTATCTTAGTTTCCATATAACCCGTTTTCTCTCTCCATCAAGTTGCATGTTGTGAAGCGTTAGCGAGTGTTGTGACGTGAACAACAATTCACAATTATAACCAGTGCCGCAAACCATCAAGTACTCGTGTTATAGTACAACCATGGTAAACCTCGCCGTAATGGTTGCTATAACCTGCTGCATGGGTAACAGCTTCTCCTCCATATCAACCTACCCTGGCTTTGGGCCCTCTGGTGGTCGCTCCAGATTGAAAACCAGAGCGCAAGTCCATAGTCTCTCGAGACTGATGGGTGTCTACTACTAATTGGTAACTCTTTTTGGCTGTAATAATTGCATTGATATCACCTCCAGAGAACTGGGTATAGAGTCCGCCCTCGCAGCAGAAAATGATCAAACCAGTTATCATGGGGGAGGTGGGGAGAAATGTCCAAGATGTTAAAAGTATCTTTACAATTCTTACAGGGGGGGGGGGAGATGGATTATCAGGTTACGCATAAACAAATGATGTCGTCATCTTGGCGACATTATTAGTTTATGCTTGAATAATTAGTTTATGCTTGAATAATTAGTTTATGCTTGAATAATTAGTTTATGCTTGAATAATTAGTTTATGCTTGAATAATTAGTTTATGCTTGAATAATTAGTTTATGCTTGAATAATTAGTTTATGCTTGAATAATTAGTTTATGCTCGAATAATTAGTTTATGCTTGAATAATTAGTTTATGCTCCTGGAACTTGAATATATTAGGCTAATTGACTCAGGAGGAGGCCAGTCAACTAGTGCCTAGTGCGAGGGAAGGGAAGGGAACTATCAGGGGGAAAGCACCAAGTCATTACGACTATATAGCCATTGGAAGGGGTCAGGATAAGGATTTGGGATGAGAAGGGGGAAGGAATGGTGCCCAACCACTTGGACGGTCGGGGATTGAACACCGACCTGCATTAAGAGAGACCGTCGCTCTACCGTCCACTCCAAGTGGCTGGGTGTAGTGCGAGGCAACTTTAATCTTGGCATACTTACCGGTGAATAGAATACCTGTTTAATCTAGTCATGAATACAAAGGGAAATATATTGACTCATAAAAATACTCATAAGATCACAGGTGATGCTCGAAGCACTTCAAGATCTATGACTCATAATAAAGGGAAAAATATATAAAATACACGTGCGAGCAGCCGCGTCCAACAGCCTGGTTGATCAGTCCGGCAACCAGGAGGCCTGGTCGACGACCGGACCGCGGGGACGCTAAGCCCCGGAAGCACCTCAAGGTAACCTCAAGGTAAGGTAAGCCTCGGTTCATGCCCGGCGTCGGAGGAGTTCGAGGAAATCTATAGCCTCTAGGAAGCGAATTTTTTCTTGTGTCCTCTTAATGTTCATTTTTTGTATAAAATCAGATATGTAACTGTATAACCTTGCATAATAAAGTGTACACCATAATAAAAAAAAAGGGGGGGGGGGGTGGTAGGAGAAGCGAACACTCTTACGTATTCAGAGTTAAATGGCAAGTTTTTCCCTGAATGCTCTGTGTTCCCTTCTCTGAGGCTGTGGGTCCCTATAATTGCCCCAGTGGTGGTACCCCCCCTAAATACACAGGATATAATTAACAGTAAACTTGATTTAATAAAATTCAAATTAATTAACCTCAAGCTGGTATGACAACCTTAACTTTTAGAGGCAATGGAAACATCTTGAGGTTATCTTGAGATGATTTCGGGGGCTTAGTGTCCCCGCGGCCCGGTCCTCGACCAGGCCTCCACCCCCAGGAAGCAGCCCGTGACAACTGACTAACACCCAGGTACCTATTTTACTGCTGGGTAACAGGGGGGGCATCAGGGTGAAAGAAACCCTGCCCCATCGTTTCTCTCCGGCGCCCGGGATCGAACCCGGGACCACATGATCACGCGTCCAGTGTTCTGTCCCCTCAGCCGCCGGTTGACGGAGACAACATGGAGACAACTTGTACCGAGAACCCAAAGCAGACATTGTCTGCTGACATTGTCTAATTGTCTGCTTTGGATTATCGGAATTGAACCCAATTCATTGGGTTGGGATTGAACCCAATTTCAATCTAATTTCAAAGTCTAATTACCGTTAGACTGCTTCTCAGCTGATGTTGTTTACCTCCTAGTAGATCACCCCAACCCCTCCAGCCCTCCCAAGATCACACTATCCTTTTCTTAACTATCCTTCAAGGTGGAGTCCTGGCTCCAACCTCTTAGATTCATCTTGGCCTAGAAACTCCTTCTCCTCTCTAAGCCTCCACCCAATCACCTGAAACCAGGCCTCGATACCCTGGTCCCCTAAGCTAATGATAACAAGGCAATGCCCCGTGTCAAATGACACATTTAAAACTACAAGGAGGTAGGATTTTCTCACGAAACGTGGAATAAACTGACTCTGGTTCAAGGCGAGAAGGGAAGACGTCCTACAGCCTCACTTATACCACACAACACAAGGGAGAGAGAACTTGTGATCCATAGTTTGTGATACGCAGACGTGTGGTTAATTTACCTCCAGCAGTCAAGGGGGAGGGAGATGGGAGAAGGGAGGAATGAGAGGGAAGAGGGGGAGAATGGAGTGGGGAAGTGAGAGAGAGAGGAGGGAAAGAGAGGGAGAGAGACATGTAGGAGAGGCCTACATGCCATGGGTGACTGTTACATTTGTATATTTTTCTGTCTGCATACTTTTCAGCCTCCCGGCCTGTCTCTCTCTCTCTCTCTCTCTCTCTCTCTCTCTCTCTCTCTCTCTCTCTCTCTCTCTCTCTCTCTCTCTCTCTCTCTCTCTCTCTCTCTCTCTCTCTCTCTCTCTCTCTCTCTCTCTCTCTCTCTCTCTCTGTCTCTCTCTCTCTCTGTCTCTCTCTCTCTCTCTGTCTCTCTCTCTCTCTCTGTCTCTCTGTCTCTCTCTCTCTCTCTCTCTCTCTCTCTCTCTCTCTCTCTCTCTCTCTCTCTCTGTCTCTCTCTCTCTCTCTGTCTCTCTCTCTCTCTGTCTCTCTCTCTCTCTCTGTCTCTCTCTCTCTCTCTGTCTCTCTGTCTCTCTCTCTCTCTCTGTCTCTC